>NC_142315.1:28625000-28930000 GCF_054855325.1 Carica papaya | reverse complement strand
GTTATTAGATTAAGTGGTATCTCAATGCGGAATAGGGGTTATTGGAGCACGACGAACAATGCTTATCCTTCTGGGCAAGCACTCGTCTGCACTTCTCTTGCAGTTCTTCAATTCGGTGGGGAGATCATAAACTCAGCCCGAATGTGGAGTGGTTTTCAGGTTTGAATCGATTATTATATCAGGAGAATCGATATTCTGTGGCTGATAGGGATTTGAAAAATAATGCAGTGAAAATTCAATGGATCACAAAGTGCGTGGGAGATTTAATGGTGTGCTTCATACACAACAACATAGTAGAAACCCAAAAGTGAGTATGGTTCGCATGGAATTTATTTCTTGTTCTGAGTGCAAGATTTTTGATTAATTTATTTAATCAAGTCAAAAAATATTTCAGAAGTAAAAATATATTACAATCGCTAGTACCACATTTTACAGTCATTATCAACTACTATAATTCATAGTGGACCGACCCATCTGCATCTCCTCCGCATTGGAGGAAATCTTCCATGAAACACCTAATTGTCCCATGCTCGAGAAGCTGTAAAATTTCAACAACAAACAATCAATTAATATTACTTTAATCTTGGGGTTAATAACTTTCACATATTGTTAAAAATTACCTTGGGCTGAGATTTTCCACTCGCTATCGAAACTTAGAGCCCAAAAGAAGGCCAAAATATCTTTATACATACATACATATATTATGATTATTACAATTAATTTATAATTAAGTACTTTATTAATTGTTTTATTATTATTACAATCAAAAAATTTTGATGGGTTTTCATTCAAATTATTTTCTAAAGCATTAAATTTATTTAAACTACTTTATATTTTTCTATTAGAAAATTGAAAGAAAAAAAAAGTCAGGGTTTTATAAAAAGTAATAGGGAACAAATTATAATAAAAATATTAAGAATTAAATTATAATAAATGTTAAATTTTAAAAACTAGTTTAGTAATTAATGAATTCTGAAAAAATATTAAGATGCAATTTTTTTTATTTTTTATTTTTCAATTTGATCTAAGCTAGAAGATTACACAAGCACAATAGTTCCAACACATGGTAGCATTAGATTAGCCATGAATTATATATCTCATTGTATTTTATATATATATATATATATGGAGGCACCATGCTGTCTATAGTAAAAGAATTTTCAACTATTTTTATATCAATTATATTATCACTATCACTATCACTAAAAGCTTTCATTCAAGCCAAAAAAAATTCTGTAATGATTCATTCCTTTGAACCATTTGGTCTTTCATTCTGGAAAACAGTAAGCAAAACCTCCAATTAAATCCAATACCCATCACAAAAATCATCCAAGAGGGTATCAGAGAGAGTACCGATGTTAACATAACTTTCATGAGAATATATGTAATACCTGGGTCGGAAAATTGATCCGGGATGAATTTTTTTTATTTTATTTATTTATAAAAAAATTAATTATAAAATAATTAATTTAATTTCTTATAATTTAATTTTATTAAATTTTAAAAAAAATAAATTATAAACGAAATTGAAAATAATTTAAAAAAAAAATAGGTGAAATTATGAATTCCGTAGGTATTTTTAAAAAAAAAAATTGAAACAGTGGGTTAAAATATAAAAAGAAAAAGTTTGGCCACGTGAGACGACCCGGTCAGCAGCTTCAGCGAATCAGAGTACGTCGTGTGGCAACCTCACTGACATCGGTACCATGTGGGAAGCCACGCGAACGATCTGTATATCCGGTGATCCGACGGTCCAGATCACATCCCGCATGCGTGAATGATTCATATGCTTTTCCTTTTTAAGTCCGATCAAACGATTATATTCAATCTGAACGTGCAGTCTAGATTTATTCCCTAAATAAGATAGATCCAACGGACGAGAGAGGGTCACGCATCTCCGAACAAACATTTCAAATCGACACAGGATGAATATTTAAACATCACGTTCTAAGGAATCCTAACTCTAGCCGCACCTGCCCCCCGTTGGAGAAGAAGAACCAGACACTAGAGAAGGAGACCGACCATCAGTCACCGCTGCATTGGAGCCACCGTCGACTGTCAAAAAATGTAACATTTTTCTTTCTCCGCTCGGAATTCAATTCTGAGCCTCCCTATGGTCATATCAAAGTAAAGTCCAACGGAGCTGCTGCGGCCAAAACTCTAAATCCTCTTCGATGACCCCCTTTTTGTAAACCGTTTTACACGATTCTTTAACCATTATGTTTATCGTTCCTTTTTGTGCATATTAGCCGAAGAAGAAACTCCAACCGCGAAGGAGAACTGACGGAGCCGCTGCACCTAAAGACCCCTTGTCAGTAAGTTCGATTTTTTTATTTTTCTGTCCAACTGAGACTTTCTAATGTGTGTTTTCACAAGGATACGTGTAAAACCGGCCAAAACTGACCAAAACCTGTTAGATTGAGGCAAACCACCGTTGTGGGTGGCGAAGCCAGCACTTAAGCACAGCGCCGCCGCCGTGCTAGAATCCTAAAATTGGCACAAAAAAAATTTCAACACCAATTTTGAATTTTTGTGGTATTTTTGGGTATGTGATGAGCATTTTGATTTCCGCATGAAACATTCAGAAAACTCGGGACCCGTCAGAAAACGTAGTGGATAACACAACGCGTCGAAACACTGATACGAGTAAGAATCCTTCATCCTATTCCCTATTACGGTAAATAGAGGTTTAATAAATCGATAATCTTATATTTTGTAAAAATTAGAAAAACCTAACAATAATTACAAGTCACTAATGGATGCAGAAAATTGGTCAGTGTACGATTGCCCTGAACTTGTCTCTGTGTCTATTTATTTTTTTATATTGCCTAAATTATTTATTGTTCTGCCGTATAATTTAAATTATTACATTTAATTATTTTCTCGTTATTGATTGTTTAATTGTTATTTTTATTTGATTGACTGATTTGAAATAGAAATCCTAATTATGTTTTTTAATTGTTATAGGTATAAAAAGTGCATTATTTGCTTACATGTCGTTTGATTGATTTGCGAATATAAAATGAGATGTTAGTAAGCGATTGGTGATTGTTTGTTGATGGGGATCTATATATGAAATGTTTACTGGGTATATTGGGAAATTGTGGACAAATCTGATACATAGGGAAAACCCTACTGTGGACAATATCTCAGTCGGACAGAGCTGAGGTGTCTTATACCAAAAAGATTGAGAGATATGGTTCACCCTCATACCGGACGAAGTATTGAGACGATGATGCGTTTGGTGCCTATTACCAGATAGAGTATAGAGACGACTAGATAAATTAACAAATCTAGATATTGGGTTCACGAATAGGAGGATATCCCTATGAACCCCTAAGAGTCTCGATAAGCAGGTAAAAATGGAGAATGATCGACTTTACTCACTTGTACATGAAATTATAAATGTTATATGCATATTTGCCTTATAAGTTGGTTTTAGAAAACTCGTAACAGTAAGTGTAAAAATAACGTTTTGATGTTAAATAAATTTATTTAAATTAAGTACTTTATTAGTTATTTTATTATTTTTATCAACTTTTATTTTTTGTATCAGTGATTAGCGTGATATTCTTATTGTGCTAATGTAACTCACTCTTCTGTTAACTATTTTACATCAAAAGGATCAAGATTCAAATCTCAATCAGCAAGAAGGTTGTGAGTAATTTATCTCCCGGACCCCTTCAAGAGCTAATAGAAGTTAACCTCTAGAATATTTATGTATTTGTTTTAAATCATTTATTTCCTTATTTTTACGAGCCGATGTAGTAAAAACATTCTCGTAACCCTATTGTGCATTCTAATTTACTGTGTAAGCAATGTAAACCCTAATTTTATTGTTTACTTTCGCCTTTAGATAATAAATCTTTTTTCTTTTAGTTCAGACCTTTATAATATACGTGAATTCTCCTTTGCATTTACTTTTCTGAATAGATTTATAGGGTATATAAGATCAAACAAAATTGTAATTAAAAATCATCCAAGAGGGTAAGAGAATATCAATGTTACGATAAATTTCATGAGAATATATGTGAATTCTCATTTGCATTTACTTTTCTGAATAGATTTACATGGTATATAGGACCAAAGAAAATTGCAATTAAAAATCATCCAAAAAGGTATGAGAATATCAATGTTACGATAAATTTCATGAGAATATATGTGAATTCTCCTTTGCATTTCCTTTTCTGAATAGATTTACAGGGTATATAAGACCAAGCAAAATTACAATTAAAAATCATCCAAGAGAGTATAAGAATATCAATGTTATGATAAATTTCATGAGAATATACGTGAATTCTCCTTTGCATTTCCTTTTCTGAATAGATTTCCAGGGTATATAAAACTAAGTAAAATTGCAGTTAAAAATCATCCACAAGGGTATGAGAATATCAATGATAAGATAAATTTCATGAGAATATATGTGAATTCTTCTTTGCAATTACTTTTATGAACAGATTTACAGTGTGTATAAGACCAAACCCTAAATTAGCACAACATTCAATCTTCTTCCACGTTGTTTTTGGGGAACATTGGAAAAAGGAAAGTTTTGCTGAAACACCAAACATCAAAGGGAATTTCCTTATTAGCTATATTTATGACATTTAGAAGGAACTGTAAACTAACATCTGCACGAGCAATAAATCGAAAACCAATGCAAGATTTGGATTCAAAGAGTCTTATATTGTAAAGATATCTTAATCTAAGACATCCATTAGATGGAAAGTGATTCAAAGCATTGATCTTGACATTTGCTTCCACTAATCCATATATTCATAAACACCCACAACCAAAAGAGCTCTTTTATATGAAAGAAAAAATTGGAGTACTTTCATCTTGATAAAGACATGCTGCTGTTTAATAAAGCACTAACCTCATAACATACGGCAACAATTGGTTTTGGTTCCTCCATGCTACGAACATGCCTTTGAAACATGATGCTTCCACATTCCTAATTCTCCAACTACTCCACAAAGAAATTCTAATAACTCGAAATTAATTCGTGTTTAGCAATGTTTATTTCTTCCTGAACCAATCACCACTTTTCCCACCACTTTTATGCTCAAGTCGAACATCTGTAATTTGTATATCTTTCGATGCAGCTTTGCACATATCGTACACTGTTAAACCAGCAACAGTTACAGCAGTCAAAGCTTCCATCTCAACCCCTGTCTTACCCGTGCATGCAGCGTCACCTTCTATTTCGACGCTAAAGTCCTCAGCATTCAACCTCAAATCAACTCGAACATGAGTTAGAACAATGTTGTGACATAAAGGGATGAGGCTACTAGTGTGCTTAGCTCCGCTAATGCCAGCAATTTTAGCCACTCCAAGGACATCTCCCTTCGCCAACTGGTTGGATAAAACCAAATCAAACACTTGTTGTCCCAGAAGAACCTTGCAACTAGCAATGGCGTTTCTCTTGCTACTTTCTTTGGGAGAGACATCCACCATTTGAGCTTCCCCTGTGCTGCCAACGTGAGTAAGGCGAGGTTCTTGATTCATGACAAAAACCTTACTGTTGGACTCATCAAACTGAGTTTTTCCCACAGTGTCTTCATTTGCAGAGCCAGAAAATCCATTGGAAAGAGGTCCACCAAACACTGATTCTATTTCCTGAAAAGAAAATGAGTTTGTACGGATACAAAGATCATCCACTGGTTTATTATAATCATCATTTCTCACTCATTGTACGCCGAGACATGTAATTTATATAAAAAGTACCTTGTTGAGCTCGGCAATGGCGCCCCCTAGATCATGGCCGGTTTTGCTGCTAAACAGTCTTCGTGAGTGAGGAAATCCCACCGCAAGCCAACGGCGAAACATGACGCAGAGATTCAAATTCAAATTCTAATTCAATTTTTCCGCGAATTCACGGCCGAATAACCAGTTCTTCGTTGAGACATTTTGACGAACATGTTCAAGTCACGGTCCAAAGCAAGCAAGAAAAGTATACAAACTAATATATATATATATATATATATATATATATATATATGTAATGTATGCACATAAACAGGCGTATTTCCTCTCTATGTATATATATCTAATTCATGTATCCATGTGCAGTCTGCAGAGATCATAAGACAGGCGGAACAAAAGGACATCACAACGTAAATTCGTAACTTACCATTTAAAGGATTGCTCTCCCAGATTCCAAGGGTGCACGACGAGGGAGACAATTGCCTAGCTTGCGATTGTTAAACGGTACCGTTTCATAGTATTTTCGTTTTTAACAATTTTATTAATTTAACCCCATAATTATGAATTTTATTTTAATTAAGTTTCAAATAACTTTTTGTTATTACAAATAAACTTATAAAATTATATAAATATGCAATTTTTTTCATTAAATATTCATGAGCCAATTAAATTCTTGACCATTCATAATCCAGAAATAAAGAAGAGTTTCACATTAGATCAATCAACTATGACCAACAAAACTTAAACCAGTCCTTACAGTCATATAATCTCATCACAGCAGCAAATACTAAGCATTACTGCAAAAGCTTCACTGCCTTGAACAGAAACCTTATTTCCCATTACATGTATTGGGAAAGGCTGTTGTGGAATGGTGTTTACCAAGAGATTTTCGCATATAACGTACAGTTACATTCTAAAAATTGTGTTAAAAGATCATTGTGTTCGTCAGCCGCCTATCTATCTTTGAGTTCTTGCTCAAACTGGTACAATTTTTCACGAACGGGCTGTAAAAAGAGCTTCAGATCCTTGTTGATCCGCGCCTTATCTTCCTGCAAAAGCTCCTTCTCTTCGCTAATTCGCACTTCCATCTGCAAATGGAAGACATATATAGATTTAGTTAGTAGAAGTCATTTGCAATTGCTTTTGGGGTTAATGGTGCATAAGCTTTATATATATATATATATATATATACACACTACTTGGCTCTGAAAAAACTGAACATCTTCCACCCCCAAAAGAAAGTAGAAGCCACTTTTAGTGTTGGCAACTTTGTTGGTTAATAGTAATGTTCATGACATTAACATGTTAGACCTCAACAAGAGCTTACTGCCAATTTTGACTGGAACTACCTTCAAATCTACACAAGAAAAGTAATACATATAGTACAAATTGATCTCCAGATTAACCGAGTCTTCTGGCCCTATAACCCATTTTCCATTGTCTCTTTCTTAGGAATAGATAGTTAAGAAAGAAAGTTTTCATGATTCCCTGTAACATGAAGTAGCCAATCTATAGACCCATATTCAAGTAAACATTTTTCTAGGTTAGCAATAGGCATTTCACAAATTTATTGAAAGGATTAAATTTAAGACTGATCACGAGACTGTCATATGCGACAGTATGAAATCAGCCCTGCCCAACTTAAACCTGCACTGCACCAAAACATAGACATAGATGAAGTCACTTCCCAGTGTAAATATATAAATTATACCTGCAGGTCATCCAGCTCACCAAAAGAGAATTCTAGTATATCAATGTGGCTCTTCACGACCTTATTCTCGTCTCCAATAATCCATTCCCCTAATTTCATTAAACTAGGCCTCAATCAAAATGAACAAACATATTGAAAGGAGGCAAAAGCATTTTAGAATGAAGATGGTTACCTTTGATTTTCAATGTCAGCTCATAAGTATAGCCAACTCGTTTCTTGTTTCGTACAGTCACCAAGAATGCCTGCTCAGTCACGAATTACCATCAACCCAGACAGGAAAAGAAAAGGAAAAAATATACTATTTCCACTGAGAATGACTAAAAACCTTGGAAACCACAAATTTTCTGAAAATAGTTGGATGACAAAAAAATCAAGGTATTGTGGTTAACTTATATGCCTTATATGAATTTCCGGGATGCTCCAGTTACAGGATTTCATATGACAACCAAAACCAGGCAATTGTGGAGGTTATAATTACCTTCTGCACAGGGGTTAAAAGACATCAACCTACTGCCATGCACAAGATGCAGAACCTTGACATTCTCATCCATCAGACTTTCCATCATTTCTGAAAAGTTTATACTCCTTATATAGATGCCCCAATTCCAAGCAAATACTACATATATATCAGATAAACACTATTTTAACGCTTAATAACTGTTTGAATTGAACCTGTATATTTTTTTATGCATACCTGTGATATTTTTTCAATAACGTGATTTGCATTCAATTTTGGCAAAATGCAGCTTATGATCACATATATTTGCGTGTGAATATCAGGACATAAGTTTATCTCTTATCTTCTGCTGCTGTTAGCATTATAGTTGTTTCACCTAGTGTGTTATATTGCAACAATTTTTTTTTTTTGAATATTTAACTTCCACCAGATCCAAGTTTTCACGTCTGCAAAAAGCACATTGGCATTTCTTGTCATTTTGTTTATGATCTCCCATGTAAGGGACTCTTCAGGGTTCTCTTTGTTTACCAAACCACTAGATCAATATCACCACCAAGGGTCTCCCCAACTCCCATTTGTGTTTTCCCTTCCCATGAAATGATGTAAAATCCCTTTGACAGCAACAGCTTGAGGAGGCTGTTGAAAACATGTTCTATAGATACACAAAAACGTAAATATATATATAGATATGGTAGTACTTTTCTGCTTCTATATTTGCTAGATTAACACATACATATGCCTGCTATTTTAATTTGCACTTAGCCTTATTCTTCCAAGACCTTTCATATGCACATCTGCCATGTGCAAAAATGAAATAGAAATTATTTGGTGGGATCAACGGTGATGCCCTTCCAGACACTATGCTTGTAACTATTCACCATTAGATTCTAGTAAACACAAGAAATAACAACATGCAACCGCATACCTAATGGTACATTTAAATAAAGCAACTAATGGAAGACATATAAGAAAAAGGAAAACAACCTCAATCCTTATTAACATTCGGAAAGAAGAAGGTGAAGTTGTTGCTTCCTATAAAAATGTATTTTATCTATGATAATAATAAGGACACCGCATGATGTTAATATTAGCCTTTTATGAGTAGTAATACTCACATCACCAACACATTTGGTTACATCTGAAATTTCTGCCTTGCCATCCGAGAACTCCAAAGAGCCAACAGATACAAGCAGCTCCTGCAACAAAGGTAAAATCATATAAATGCTGAAATACACAGACAGGAATGGACTATTTATAGCAGATACATCTATAAGGGCCAATATTCAAGCCACTAGGAATCCTACACAAAGAATAGTTTACAGATCCACACTGCTACGTCCTTACATCTCCTTATAAGTAAGAACTAAATATGATTACTACCATGTAAAAGAATAAACCTTTATATTGAGCATGTCCTTTTTAAGTATGAACTCGTTAAGGTAAGGTTACTACCATGTAAAGAACAAACCTTTATTCTATCACTTGCCCACTTATTTAGGTTTTTCTCCTCCCAGGTTCCAGCCTACAAAAATTTCAAACAAAAGAGAAAAATACATACAGTCAGTGTAGAGCACAATGGCCATGGCCGACAACAATATCACATCCTCTAGCACAGAGCACAAGTAAAAGCAAACCCACATCTTGTTTCATTCACCATCAATAAACAAACAGGAATCCAAACACAAATATCAAGTCAATAACTCAAACCAATCAATTTGTTTGATCTTTACAGCCATTTATCAACATTCAAGAACGCAATTACCACTCAATACAAATCACCTGATTCCATATAAGCAAAGAAAATCTTACCTTATTCCAGACGGAGCCCAAGGTTGCTTGCTGCGTCTGGTTGCAGACAATATCTTCAGGCGTGAGCTTGCGAGGAACCGGCAGAGGAGCCGCGTCGGCTGTCGCTTCTCGCACCCAGTACGTGTAAGATGCTCCTTCCTTCTGCTTCTCTCCTCCGTTCTCCATCTTCCCTATTCACCTTTTTTTCCCAATTTCAGGCAACAATAAAAAAAAAAAACAAAAGAAAGAAACGCAAATTACCAAGAATATAGCTCCTCCAGTCAACAATAATAAATTTGCAGGGTTAACAAGAATGGAGATCCAAGAAATGGAGGTTCTACTCGGAAGAAGAACCGAGAATGAATGACAAAAACGACGACGTATAGGTAAAGCAAATGGTTTTAGGGAGGAGTTTGCAAAACCTCTCCGGAAGGTTCTGGTAGTTGCAGAAGAAATGAAAGAAAGAAAAAGAAAGCCAGCCCTACAACCCATAATTAAAATATAATTAATTAATTAATTAAATTTTAATTGCAAATACCTAATCACCAATCACCATGTCTCACATTTTATTGAGGGTTAAATATGTCTAATGAAAAATTAATTAATAAAATATTCATTTTAATAAATGTTTCATTAAGTATAGTATTTATCTTTTACCAAGCAGAGTATATTATTTTTTTATAAAATAAGTTTTTCAAAAATAAAAATCATATTATATATACTAAACGGCATACGTTTTTTTTTTTGAAGTGTACAATTTTGACTTACCAAAAAATATAGTTGTACTAGTGAAGTGGAGGTTATTCTGGAAACTTCCTTTTCTGGAGCTGATGTAAGTTCAAGTTTTAAAATAGGAAAGTAGACCAAGCACGTAACAGCTACGGACCTTCCAACGTGCCTTTCCTGTTTCTTCAACTTAACAACCGACATTTTTTCCCTTCTTTTTTTTTTTTTTTTTTTTCCAGGTACGAGAAAAGATAAAAATAAAATAAAAATTAAAAAAATCGTATGTACTAAAATAAGAGACACTCATTATATCGTTAGTAAAGATATGTTGGAGATCATTCGAAAGTTAAACATAAAAATAAAAATCTACCGGTAAAAAAAAATTAGTATTTATCAATCAATCAATATATTTATTCTTTTCACGATAGACGTATCAGATTCGGACATATCAATCTTATAATAACAAGTGTTTTAACGCAAAAACGAAGACGACATACGCATTAATACCATAACCCTCCTTAGTAAATAACTGTACTATTAGATTGCTATCTGTTTTTTTATTTTTTATTTTTTATTTCAAATAATTATTATCATCTATTTATATTATTTATATTATCATTTCAAATTTAAATTTTACATTTTATTGTAAATTATTTTTTGGGAGGGAGTTTTTAAGCTATTATAAATTAGGTTCTTGATTTTTTTAAAAACAAATTTCTAATTATTAATGTGAATTATTTGTCTTCAATTAGATTTAAAAAATATTGTACATTAAACCATGATAAACAATACAATAATACGATGATTAAAATTCTCGTATTCCATTTGAAAGTCATAAGTTAAAATCTCATCATCGACAAAGAAACAGGATCAGAATTAGAAGAAAAAAAAAAAAGGCTCCCATCCGAAAATTACACTCATTAAGCTTATGTCAACCAGTAAAATTTACCTGCCTCAAAAGTTCTTGAGGAGTTCGCAACAAGGCATGATTTTTTTGTGAAGGTCAGTCCAGAGAAGCTCTATCTCTGCAGGGCTGCTGCGTTTGAAGCATCTACTGCTTTTCATCTAATTTTCTCTTTCGAGAACCACTCAGTGATTTCTTAGCACTAGCCCAATTTTTCAATGAAGCTGCACTTCTCATAAACGAGCAAGTTTCACCAATGCTCGTATTTCCACTAAACGGCGTCTTTGATGCAGGTTCCTGCTCTCTGTTGACTAATGGAGCTGAAGCCTCGTCATTGCAGCCCACAACAGTCTCTTGACTATTTTCTGATGTATGCTGTACAGTATTTTCCTCGGTGGAGATTCCTAGAGCTGGAGAATCATTGACACTAGGTTGAATGTTACCTTGATTCACAAAATCAGTCAGCTTGTTGGAATTGAAATTTAAAACGTCCACATTGCTCAGTCCTATTTGCTCATGCTTCTCAAAGGTAGCATCTGGTAGAATTTGAGTTATACTGAATGAAGTATCCTTCTCTTTGAGTAACTGAGTCCATGATAATTTATGGAGCCATGAAGAACCTCTCCCTGATTTATTTGAAGCTGCATCTGATTTGGCAGGCTGAGCTTCTGCACCTCCCTCTGCTCTCTCTGATTCACATGATTGGCCTCCCACATCCTTATCCCTAGCTGAAATCTGTATCTCGCTGTCATAGGATTTAGGTGCACTAGGAGTATCAGATTCGGATCTAAACTGGTCTCCTTTTACACAAGCAGTGCCCGTGAATGAGCCTGAGACACTGAATGATTCACTAGCTGAGTGCTTGGTTCTGAGATCTGGTTCAGTGGGTTGACCTCCTGAGATTATTTCTGTTCCAATCCCATCTGCATTAATTTGTAAATCCCCCTCATTATCAGGGTCAGCAGGCTTCACTCCATTTGTTCCACTTTCTTTGTGGACAACTATTTTCCTCTTTTTCTTAGGAGGGGCAATATCTACCTGCTCCTTGACCAAATCGTGGGTTGGCCCATCTGATTTATTCAAAATTACATCTAGCTTTTTGGTTTGATCCTCTGAATGCTCTGCTACTAAATCTGCTTTGCTTGATCGGCCTTTCAAGTTCTTATTCCTTTCTACATTCAGGTTGTTATTGTTAGCAAGGTTAGATCCACTTAGCTTTTCTTGGTTAGAAGAAATTCCAGACAAGAGATTGGAGAGACTGAATGCACTGTTGCTCTCCCCTCCAACAAGTTTTTTCCATGAAGACTTCTGAGACCACGAATAACTGCTAGTTGACTGTTTATTACCCAATTCGGGTTCAATGTATTGTGAACTGAAAATGTTTTTTGTTCCCGAAGCTCCTGAATTTCCCTTTCCTCCAGCTTCAGCAGGAATGGATTCATTTCTTCTGTTTTCCTCTTGTATAATTGCTTTCTTTCTCTTGCCAGGAAGAATGTTGTTTCTTTGCCTCTCGAACATGTCTTCCGACCGTCCATCTCTAGAAATTTGTCTCTCATTGAAAATTGATTTCTGCATTTGGAACAGTGAAGAGACACAAATTATATCTCAAAAAATGCAGAGCAAAATTTAAGTCCGAAAACCAAAAGCACCAAACCAGTTTATATTATATTGTACCTGCTTTGTTGAGATTGTTTCCTTCTCCCAGGTTCCTACCAAAGAAGGTTTATTATTTCCTCCAGAAACCACATTAATTATGAGGTTATCTTCATCTACTTCAAGATCCATTTCATTCACATCAGGGAGTGGATCTTCAATTGGTTTGACAGTGTTGTTTTCTTCTTTAGCCAGTCCAGCAATGCCATGCAAAATGGTTAAATCATTTTCCCTCTGAAAGAGCTTGTTCATCACTGAGTTCATCACATCAATCTCTTCCTTATTCATCACAACATCCTGTGACTCCAGACTACATGTATTCCTTTCTTTTGTAGCAACCAAAGGGCCAGAATGTACTTCGCAATCACAGAAAAATGTGGGGAGTGCAGGAACTTCTACGCGCTGGAAACTGTATTTGTGTTTTCCAGTCCCACTGAAAGGCAATGACTTCACCTGCAAGTCAGATTCATGGATGAGCATATGATAAACTCAATTTCAGGCAGTTGTGTATCCAGATATTTTGGGTCAGCAATTATTTCCTCTGATTTTTCACATTTCAGTTACACTACCATCCCTCTTATCTCAAAAGGTTACCTTTTGTAACTTAGGAAAGAAAAACTTTAGCTGCTTCTTCTCTGACTTCAAAGTCTCTTTGGGTTTTTCTGAAGAGGGAACATTTTTAATTGTGTCAACACTGGTATTGGGTGAAATGCTTGCCAGTTTAGCATCTTCTTTCCATTCCCGTCTCAAGCGTGAAAGATAATCTTCTTTAGCTTTCTCAAGCTTCAGCCTTCCCCCCTTCCAGACACATCCATTATACTGTGCAAAAAAAAATTAAATGAGTTTGATCAAACAAGTCCGGAAACGAAAAAGAGAGTTCCCCATCAAGCGCCTCAAAAAGCCAGGACAATTCTAACCTGCCAGATGGGCGAAGAGATGACGATACCCAGAAAAATAAAGAACTCTATAACGTGCATACAGCATTGTTTTCCTCGAAGTGCAATGGACATGGATATCATAGCCAAGCACAAAGTACATACTAAATACATGTATATAAGGAATGCTAAAACTTTAAGAGGTAAACAAATGGAAACCTTTGAGAACAGAATTTTGATTGTTAGTTTAAGGCATCACACCAATCATTCTCAATATCTAAAATTCGAGGTTGCAAGCAATCCTTCTCTTCTCCTTTCTGCACTAAAGCTATTTTTGGAACAAATTACTTTCTGTAATTTATTTGGAATTACACGCTTATTTCAACAACGAGTATAATCAGGATACTAAGTTTTGATTTATATAAATTCCACTTGAAATTGTTCTGTAGCTCGAATGGATCAAAAGAACAAAGATAATTTTTTAACTGTTTACTCCAAATCTTAAACAGGCCTTTCTCCCTGTTGCTCATCAAAACTGAAATGGATAATGTTGGGAACCACAGATTATATTAATCTCCTCGGAAGAAAAATCTTCAGGGGAGGAATAACACAGTAGCTTCTGGATATTCTCATGGCGGAATCCATAATCATGTACATGATAGATAGAGAAAAATTTAAAAAAAAAAAGTAAAAGTAAAAGGTGCTAACCGTGGAGAAGAGCTTGGTGAGGGACTTATCAGAGGATGGCAAGAAGTCAATGTGGGCAAAACTGCGGCCTTTGGTTCTAACGATATCGACGCCATTGACGGCGCCCATAGACGTAAAAATCTTGCGCAGATCATCACTGGTCACGCTCTCGCCCAATCCTCCAACATATACCCTAATCTTTGTTGCTGCTGCTGTTAGGTTTCCTGCTTCTTCGTCTCCCATCTCTCTCTCTCTCTCTCTCTCTCTCTCTCTCTCTCTCTCTTGCTAGCTACTGTCCCTATCCGTCCTGTTCGCAGGCGCAGAGCTGCTTGTTTATGGATTTCGGTTTACCTTCCGAATTCCCTTTTTATTTGACCCGGCCCGAATACTTATGAATTAGAAATGGTAAATTAGGAAATATTTAATACATAATTAATTTAATTTTTTGAAAAAATAATATTTAATTTTAAGATAATTTTATATATAATTAATTTTTTGTCAAATTTTATTTTATCTATTATAATAAGATAAAATAAAATTAAAGTATATATATTTATTTTAAGACAATTTTATCTACAATTTAAAATAAATATTTTCTAATTTATTTATTGACATATACAAATATGTAGTTATAAAATTAAAAATAAAAATTAAATTTTGTTATATTTTATATTATTCTATAAAATTATAATATCTTTTACATTATTAATTAAATTCTTATAATTTTTTTTTGAGACTGAATTATTATTTGTAATTATATGCAAAAAAATTGTTAGAATTCCCTTGGCGGCCATGGTCGCTTTGCTCAATCTTCAAAGAGCGCGGGATTGCAGACTCCAGAGAGAAGCATCCATTTTAACTAATTTGGGAAGCAAATCGAAGCGGGAGAGTAATTTGAAAGAAAAATGCCTGTCAAGGAGCTCTGCAGAAACTTTCAGCGCGGCAGGTACTTTCTTCTTCCTCTTCTTCTTCGACAAGAGCTGCTTCTGCTACTACTACTCTTAATTCCTAATGCAATATGTAATTTTAGATAAATTTTTTTTTCTCTTTGTTCATTTCCTTTGGGATTGAGTTTGTTGAATGGACTTCTAATTTAGGGTTTTACAACACGAACATACTGCTTCAAGTTTGCTTCTACGAGCTCTTTGAGTTTCATCCTATCAATTATCGTAGTACTATTTAAATTCATGTCTTAGACATATTCAAATATACTTTTCTTTGTTATATACTTGGATTGAGAGTTAATTTCATAATTCTTGAATCTTGAGCTTTGAGAGATGATATTAAATAAGTCTGATTTTTAAGGTGTGGAGTGACCTTAAGTCCCTCTTTAACTTTCCGATGAAGGGAACTGGATATGTTCATCGATGTCTTCTGTTAGTTGTGCCCAGAATGCACTGGTAGAAGAAGATGCAACACTAATGACCTATTCTATAAAGTAAAATTTGAACCAAATTCTACCTTACTGTATTTGATTCACTATTGAAAACCTTTAGTAGTTAATGGAATTGGAACTTCCTTATTAATGTAGGAGAGGTATGAATCCCAATTTCTCTGTGAATGATTACACTGGGATCTTGTCTTTATTATTGTCTTTGTTTTATTTTTTCCAGTTTTCCAAATTGTGTTGATATAGAGATATTATATTTTGTGAGATCTTGCTGCTGGATTTACTGTATTATTGGTTTACCTTGTTTCTTTTTGCAAATTGCATTTTTGGTTTATGTAATTGCCACTGCACACTTTTTCTTTTCAAGTTTAATATCATTTCAATTCTTCTTCCAGCTGTCAGTATGGTGCAAGGTGTAAATTTCTTCATGTGACTCCGCAACAGCCGAAGGCTAATGGCTCTGGTTTTGGCATGCAAAGTAGCTTACCTCAACAGCAAAAGCCTAATCCATTTGGATTTGGCACGCAAAGTAGCTCGCCTCAACAGCAAAAGCCTAATCCATTTGGCTTTGGCTCGCAAAGTAGCTCACCTCAGCTGCAAAAGCCTAATCCTTTTGGATTTGGTGTTCAAAGCAACTCTCAGTCAAAAGGACCTAATAACTTTGGGAACAAACCAAACCAGTTCAAGGTTAATTTGCCATCTAAGACTTTTCCCTCAGTTTGGACCAAGAATTTTGTTGTTTAAATATATTATGCTATTGTGGGGGGTCTGATATAAGGAGGAAAGCTATATCTTAAAGAATTTGATCAGTGAAACCTACAGAGTGTGACTGTATAGCCAGAAAAATAGGGCTTATGGTGCACCAGGCGCATACATAATAGTTTCCTGAGTATTTTAGTTTACTTTTATTTTTTAAAAAATGACTGTAATTTACTTGTTAATCAGCCTTTTGAAAACAAATGGAGCCGTTTCTCTCCAATACCAGGTGGTGGTGGCCCCCATCCACGTCAGGCTGATGGTCAGCCGCAGCCACAGTCGACAAATCATAAGTGAGTACATGTCCAAAGGTTTTGCATCTTTCTAGTTCTAACCACATAGCTAGATATCTTTTTGGATTCATTTATTTTATTCATGACTTGAATATTATGTCTGACAGAAGCTGAATTGTTGTATGTGAAGTTGTATGGACCCTGAAACTTGCAAACGTCTAATTGCCGAAGATTTTGAGAATGAGAGACCACTTTGGAAGCTTACGTGCTACAGTCACTGGAAAAGGTATCTTTTGCTAATTGCATCACTTGTTGGGATCTCAAAATATTCAGAAGTTTTTTTTTTTTTTTTTTCGTTTTTGCTTTTTAATTTTCCATTTCTGTATTTTTATGGTTATTTACTTGCCTTTAATTTTTGCAACAATAAATGATATGCTCTGAACCTTTTTTAAACAGAAATTCGGAAATATTTAACAATGCTAGAGAGAAAAGAGTATATGTATTATCGATCATAAAAATATTTAATTAGCTTTTCTATCCATTTTGCTAAATTTTGTACATATGGGATGATGCAAGCCGTATGTTATCTAATTATGCATGCTGATCTTGTATAATTTAAGGTTCGTACAAAAAATAAAATTAATAAGAATGTTTGCAAAACATGAGTAAGGGAATTGCCAGTGATTTGAGTTCCCTCTTGTGGACTAGTCAAGTAGAAAGAATCCTTGTTTTATTTGGTCATGATGATAAACTGCATGAGTGTGTTTTAAATTGAGTTATTTGTTGGCAGTGCTCCTTGTGACATTGTTGGTGATATTAGCTACGAAGAGTTGCGGGCAGCAGCATATGATGATGGTAAACGTGGTCTGAGCTTGCAGTCAATTGTAAGGGAATCTGAGATACAATATTTTCAAATTGTTCATGTGTGTGCATCAGTTGTCCATACATGTGTTGCCAGATTTCTGGTGATTCTTTGTACATTCTGTTATACTATTAGAACTATGGTTGGCATTGATGATACACTTCATACTGATAGTAGCAAATGAAGAAGTTGCTGCATTTGCCAAGTTAATAAGACATCATTTGCAGATTGAGAGAGAGAGGAGTTTGCTCAGTTCCAAATTAGTTGACTTTGATAATCTTCTTCGTAATCCCTACCGAGGACCTGCAAGCTCTGTCGTCCCAAGCCCAAGTGCAATTCCAGAGAATACTTCTAATGTATTCTCTCCAGCTTCTCAGAATAGTTTCCCTTCTTCAGTCTCCAGTTTCGGCCAATCAGGTGTATCACCTAATACTGGCTTCAGAATAAGGCAAGAATAATTCTTCATCTTTGAATTTGCACTTGGTCTTCTTCTTGAAAATTTTATCTGTTGTTTACGCACATACTTTTGGCAATACCACTTTTGCTAAAGGGCACTGTTAACTCTTTCCAAATCCTTTGTCTTAGCTACCTTCCGGCCTTTCACTAACTTGACAAGTAATATTTTGATTTTTTCTCCTCAGGCCCACTGCACCTGCAAATAGTTTCCCCATGCAACCTGTTTCCTTCCAGAATTTTGGCCAGGCTCATGGTGCCTTTGGGATTAACAATTTGCCATCTGGACATGCTGGTATGTTTTTGAAGGTTCTGTTATTTGTGCTTCTCATGTCCATGTGCTGATGAACATTTAACTGATAATTTGGTCGGTCTATTTGGCACCCAAGTTCCTACCCAGACATTTGGAAGTTCCATTATGCCCAACATGCCAGGCATCACCAACAATGGCACAATAAGTGCTCAAAGTAACCAGTTCTCTGCTTCAGCAGAGTTGGTGCAAAATCCAAAGTCATCTAGTGATCAGCCATCTTTTGGGTCCAGCATGTCTAGTTTGTCTTCCAATATTGCAGTTGGCCAGGCAACTAGAGATGTTCAATCGCTGTAAGTTGGAAAGGCTATTTTGGACTCAAGTAAAACCTTATAAGAGGTTTCAACCCTTAAAAAAATTTAATGACAAAATTGCACGAGTTTTTCTGGTTACAAAATTTTCAATTTTCTGCAGAAGTAATTTGCAAAAGGATGCTGCTTCTGGGGATGTGAGTATTTGGTTAAAGGAAAAGTGGAATCCTGGAGAGGTAAAAAATTCGATTTGGTGCAACCTCTGATAGATATCATCTCTATTAGTTTAACTTTCAGGCTCCCAAACATTTATTGCTGTTGTTGAAATCCTACTATAGGGGGGGACAGTTGAATCATATGCTGTCCCAACCTCCAACTCCATCTCGTATCATGTCCTGTGTTTCAACTTTTCTCAGATGCTCCATTCTCAGATGTTGGAGCATCTTATTATAATAAATGATGACGAAAGATTTTCTAACTGATTTGCCAATGTAAACAAAATGCTGCACGGTACGGCAAACTTGATGACAGATCTCTTTCACTTTCTGTCGGGATAATTGAAAGTTATTTACTGAGATCCTTTTTCATGTCCATCCTTTATTTTTTCATTTTGGACCTCAATGCAAGGACCTGATATTAAAGTGGATGAACTAATTTCTTATTTTTCGCATTTCTGCTCTGCAGATTCCAGAAGAAGCCCCTCCAGATGCATTTGTCTAGTGTGGGATACCTTGTAGATTCATGTCAAAACATCACCGCAGTTAACAATCAGATCGCTAATTGGTTATCATTCATTTGGCATGCACTAGAACTGCGTCTTTATGCAGTGCCTGGCTTATGGGAATGTGTAGGTTTCTTTATCGCACTCATAGCATTTGATATGTGCTTATAAAGATGCTGCAGACTGCAGTATCTACCGTAAGCCGGGTGCGTTTTATGCCGCCGGCTGGATGATCGAAATATAGATTTTTACCCAGGTAAAATTATATTGCTCGCCGGCAATTGGCGCAGGAGCTTTATAGACTTCCATATGCATAAAGTTAGATATACACATACAAGATTATGTTTTACTTTCTATAGGTGCTTTACACAACTGGTTTTAGTTTTCTTTCCAAATATTCTTCATGGAACCCTTTTGCTCTTTATACTAAATATTCAAAATCTCTTCATGAGTATATACTTAGTGGTCAAACTGAATATTTTACTACAATACAAAGTATGAATTGTTGTGACATCTGCCTGACGTCATTTATTGTTTACTATTTTCTTTCCTACATTATGAAAAGATAGTAAAAAATTTAAGAACTTGTCCGATAAATTATTAAATTAGTTTTAAAAATTTAGCACTTGTTATAATTCGAGTTTTAAAAATTCAATTTTTTTTTAATTTTTTAATAAAAAATTTTAAAATTATTAAACTATATTCAGTTAATATAATTTAAAATTTTAAAAAATTTAAAAAAAAAAATTAAACTTGAAGAAAAAAAATTTATGGAACTAAGTGATTTTTTTTATAAAAAAAAAAAAAATTAATTAAATCCACTTGTTTGGTTTTAAGTTTTTATCTGAAAAATAGAATATTCATGACATTAATATAATACTTTGATATATATTATGTTTAGTTAAATATATTTTTCAAAAGTTTAAATTACAATAGTAATATATATTTAAATATATATATAATAAATTTTTTTAAAAGAATATCAATATATTCCCAGATTTTTCAATAAGTTCGGATTCTAAAAATTGGAAACCAAACAAACGAATTAAGAACGAATGCTCATCCTTCTGCCCATGGGCCTCTCCTCGGCTCTCGGATTAGACTGCCCAGCGTGGTTAATAAAACACGCGGGGAAATCGGAGTCCGGCGATAATGAGCGCGTTGTTGCACGCACCCGCTGTCGGATCTCTTTATAATTCGTCCAAGTTGAAGTCAAAGCCCAGCGTCACTTCCCGTTCCTCTTCTTCTTCTTCTTCTTCCAATTCCATGACCTCCTCTGCTGTCCGGATAGCGGTTGTTGGAGATGTCGTAAGTTTCTTCGTCTGCAATTCGTTCCTTCTTTTTATTTCTTCTTAATGTTCTGATTTTTTTTTGGTAAAGCATGATCACTGGAATCTTGAAGAAGATACGAAGGCACTTCAGTTGTTGAAGGTGCGTGCAATTCATCTGTCTTCTTCTCTGTATCTCTGGCTCTTGTTTCCTCTATGTAATACATACATAAATACATAAATACATACAACATACATACATACGTATCATAAACGTGTGCGTCTGTTCACGCACACAGACAAGCACACACGTAGGGCTTCACTATGCTTTTAAATTGTCGCATTGGCATCTATCGGAAGAAGAGCAATAGTGTGCTAGAAACCTTCATTTGGCAGCCTATAGGAGTCTGTTCATCCAATCGAAAGAAATTATTGTAACAGTTAATATGAATATTGAAAGGTATCTGTTTGGAAAAGTGTTGAGGAGATTCAGATGAAGGAGAGACAACATTGTGGAAAATATAACAGGGAAATGATAGCGTTAATTATAGAAAAGAAACAGTTTAAGGCATTACCTGCTGAATCTAAAATTTCCTCATTCCCTTATGTTAGCCCTGCTTTAAGGTAAACCTAGATGAGCAGATTCATCTATACTAGGGCCTGCTAAAATGTGCTCTATTTTTTTGTCTGATTTGGATGTGAATCAAAATAATTCTTCCTTGTCATCTTAAATTATGTTTTCCAAGTTTCACCTACCATCCTAACACTGAAATATCTTGCAATGCAGCCAGATTTGGTGCTGTTTACAGGCATGTTTTCTTCTTCCTTGCTTGTATACTTTTTCTGTTTTCGTAAAATTTGTTATCTACTTTATATCATGTATATTCAAGATTAATTGTGATGCCTTTGATATCCTATTTGGCAACCTAATGTGAATGTTATTTTAATACCGTAGCTTCTCTTACAAACTCTTTGCATTTTGATGATTCCAAATAAGGTAAGTTTGACACCTAAATAGATTAACATGTGTCATCGAGCCATATCTAGATTTGGATCCAGAGTGCTAAGATTTTTTTTTTCTATTTTAACCCTATCTTTGTCCTGTTTCTCACAATACTATCTTTGGGCATTATTCAGGTGATTTTGGTAATGAAAATGTTGAATTAGTTCGAAGTATCACAGATCTTACATTCACCAAAGCAGTTATATTGGGAAATCATGACGCCTGGAATACTCAAGAGTTCCGCAAAAAGTAAGTCCAAGTCTTGATCCCTCAACTCAATAGTGCCTGTTGTTGACATATTGAAGATGTCACCATATTTCAGCCTTGTTCATTCGATCATATCATAGATTTCTTTCTTCTTGATTCTTTACTACTTATTAGCAGTTATCTGCTGTTACAACTCATGCTTTTAAAAAAGTTGTGATGATTTCTAAAATTTATTACTTGAACGTGTTCAACGAGTTATAATTGAATCATATATTTATGTCATATCTAGAATCCAATGAGCTTAGATATCCTAAATTATAGATACAAGGTGTAATTTTTAATCTACACTAATAACTTTCACTGATATCAAATCAGGAAAAAGGATGGTGTTCAACTACAGCTTGAGTTGTGAGTGCATTCTGATCTTTTGTTTCTTTTACATTTTCAGATTATTTCATTTTTCACATGTCATCATATCATTTCTAGATCTTCATTTGCTATTAATTTTATGTACAAATTCAGTGTCATAGTTGGAATCTTTGCATATGTGTGCATACATGGAACCCATCTGTGGATACAGTTATTTTTCTTGTTGTTCTTTGATATCAATGCACAATGCTAATGGCAAGCAGTCTTGGTGAGGATCATGTAGGTTATCGGCGTCTGGACTTTCCTTCGTTAAAGCTTAGTGTTGTTGGTGGACGACCATTTTCATGTGGAGGAGAGAAATTATTTCGGAAAAGGCTCCTGGCACAAAGGTGAGATTATATGATAGCATTTTTTTCTTTAATCAACATATCTGCTTTTCCATGCAGCTTATGAATCTCTGTGCATATATCAAAAAAAAAAAAGTTGGCAATTTCATGTGTCCTCAAGTTTTAAGAAAATCAGATTTCCAATTAAAAAAAAAAAAAGTTTTTCAGATAAACTGATTTGTCAAAGGGAACTAGTTTTGAGGTAAAATGAGGGGGGAAGTAAATCAAAAGAAAACAAATACTTCAATCTATTGCCTTTCTTCATGTTGTCAATCGTGTTTCATTATAGCAATTTTCTTGCCTCAATGATGCAGTCAGTTTGGTTGGTTATATTAGAACTTTTAATATCTTCTGTTGGGTATCAACCTAATTCCCTTGACAGGAATCAATAAAAGTACAAGTATAACTGAACTCGTGAACTAATGCCCCATCCATTAGATTCTGGAATATGAAGTCATACTGTTGTTCTTGTAGCTATCATCCTCCCCGTTAAACTTACAATCCGTTACTTTTTAGATATGGAGTGGAAGATATGTCCGTTAGTGCCAAGAGGATCTATCGAGCTGCCCTGGACACACCAGAAGATCATGTGATTGTATTCCTTGCGCATAATGGACCTACAGGCATACTGGCTGGCTAAATTTCACCTATATTTCGGTTCCTTAAGGCAAGTAAGTGAATATTTGAATCAGTATTGCTGCATTTTTCAGGCCTTGGTTCTGAATCAAGTGATATATGTGGAAAAGATTGGGTGATAGGAGCTGCTGGTGACCATGGTGATCCAGGTAATATAATCTAAGAATTCCAGTTTCTTGTATGCATTATTAGCTCTCCTGTTATGCAGATTAACAGATAATGTGCCAAATGATACCCGTGATTTTGTTTGCTGTGAACTGGGACCTGGTTAACCTGACCAGATGAGATATAGTAAGGAGATTAGCAAGATGATGTTGCTTGCAATTGTGTTGTGTTAAGGTGGATGGTGATTCTGCTAATTATCTTTACAAGAACAACCTTGTGTCACAGATCTAGCACAAGCCATATCCCAGTTAAAAGAGGCAACCAACTTCTCGATCCCACTGGTTGTGTTTGGTCACATGCATAAAGAGTTGGCACATGGAAATGGTCTCAGGAAGATGATAGCGTTTGGGCCTGACAACATCATATACCTGAATGGAGCTGTTGTTCCTAGGGTTAAAACCTTAGTTGATCAAGAAGTAACTGCTGGCAAAAGCATCAAGAATCATGAAGCCTCATACGCCCATCCAGAATCTGTTGGCACCAGGCGAGCATTTACTTTAATTGAGATTTTGGATGGAAAAGTTGGAAAGATTGCAGAAACCTGGGTTGCTGTTATTGGAGATAATACCATATTAGCAGAGGAGCATTTACTATATAAATATGATATTTAATCTTTGATACAATTTCCATTCTCCCATATTTTTGTGTTTGTTTCGATTCTCGTTGAATTTTAGTTAGTTCCGAGTTCTGTTTTTTATAGTAGTCTTCATATGCAAAGTTAGATGGGTAAGTTACCAATAACCCACCTTGAATTCTTTGACGTTGGGGATCTAATTCCTACTTTTTAAGCTGAGTTTTGATCCCCGCCATCAAAGAATTTGAAGTGTCTTGGTAACTTGAACATATAAGTCATGTTCTAATTAGATATATTAAGACTAATATAAGGATTAGGATTAGAAATTAATTAGGAATTGAATGGGAATTAAACCAAAGCAGCTGTATAACAGTTTTAACTATTTTCTGTGCATTGCACCCCTATAATACATACCACAGATTCGAGAAGATACATGTTTTTCTCCAGTATGTCACAGACTTGATACTCGTTTTACCTTCTAAGCTAGTTGTATGTTTCATCCTGGTGTATATTTTTTCCAGTTTTAGCAGGAAAGTTCCATTTTTAACAGGACAGCAGCAGGGCCTTCGTTAGCTTCTTCCAAAGCAATTTGTAAGGTTTATCTTGCTTCTGAAACTAGAAAGATACTCTCTCTGCCTTCTACTTCCATCTTCTTTTCTTGCTCTTATTAACTTCTTTGGATCAATCCTGATCCTGAGTATATATCCATATATCATCACATTAGGGCTTGTCCTATATTATTTATGGACCCGGGTATCCCATTAGCAAACAAAAGAATTGGGTTCTGCACATGGGCCTAATGTAAATGCTGCCCACCCACCAAACAACATGAGGGAATTTTAGATCACACATTCTTCTTCTTTGCCTTTACTGTTATTCAAAGTCAATGATTCCTTTACATATATAATTTCAGCAGTACATATATTTTAATTCTTTGCCACTTGACAGAAGTTATTAGTTTCATCTCTCTTTGATTCTAACTTGTATAGCCCTAAACTTTTATGTGTTTGTGTTTAGAAATCCAAGACCTTACATGTCCTTTAAATTAGTAAGTCATGTAACATGGGAAGAAATACAGATATTCCCGTTGTTAGACACAAAAAAAAAAAAAGGAAATTAAATTACGATGAAGCTAAATTATATGGGTTTAAATTGTTGTGTGTCGTAAAATTTTTGCATAATTTATTTATTTCTTTTGTCCTTTTTGCTTCAAGTCAATAGACGAGAACAGGCCTCCTGCCATTTTGCAGAGGAACTGGTGTGCAAGTGAGCCGAACTCAACAGAGCTTCAGACTTGATTGATCCATAATTTGCCTCTTCTCAATAGGTAGCTGTCTCTCTCTCTCTCTCTCTTGCTCTTTTTTCTTCCAAAGTACATCTACTCACACACAAATACATACATTTATATGACGAGTCCAATAATTTATCAATTATTTATAGTTTGTTATGAAAAGGTATTGACCACATGAGGGGCTGGTCACTGGTTTCCTAGATTTCTTCAATTATGTGTTTATAAAGGAATTAGCTTCATTAAATAATATATATAATTCCATCAAATCTTTTCTTACAATATAATACATCATTACATTTCTTTTCCTAGGGTATATAAATTAATGTTTTATAACAACATATCTTTCTGTCTTTAGTCACTCACTTTTAAGACCGATCTTTCTCTCTCTCTTTTTTTTTTTTCAATCTTCTTTTCTTTTGTTTGATGCATCAACTTCCAAGCATTCAATGGACTTTTTGACTCAAGCTTTTACTTTAGACTTAAGCTTTTAATGTCATGATGAGTGGCAAATTAAGTTATGGATTGGGTTGCCAATTGCCAGGTAATCTAGTTGAATTTCAAAGATTTCTTTAGTAATTTTTTTATATTAATTAATTAATTAATATAAATATATATAATATTTTAACATAATACAAATAATATTTAAAAGAAAATAAACACAATAATATAACTTAATTTTAATTTATGATTTTTTAAAAAAAAAATAGATGTATAAGTTATTCAGTTAAATAATCGTAATAAACTGAATTGCTTACCTATAAGGTTTACTAATTATTTAAATACTTTAGTTTGTGTTGTTTAATTTATATAATTTAGATTTTATAGTAAAATCAAACAAAAACAAAATTCTTTAAATTTATTGATTTATTTTATTATTTTAAATTATTTTATAGATATTTTTTAATAATTTATATTTAAATTAAAACGTGTCAAAAATAATTAGTTCTAAAAGTAATCATAACCAAAAAAAAAAAAATTATGATGACATATTGACCACCATGCTTTTTATCTTGTAATTCTTAGTATCTATCTTTAATAATTTTCCTCAAATCATCTTCTAATTGAATCATATAGAAGAAAATCCCAAAGTCCCAATACTCATCATGAACTTGGCACATGAGCTTAGAAGAAGAACTACTTGTCCCCAAAGTTAAATTTTCATAATTTCTTTTTAAGCCTTTTGGACAGTCAAAGAGTCCCATTAAAAAAATAAATAAACTGTCTCTTGTAAGTAACTCTTAATATTAGTAATGCGTGTTGAATCTTTATTTAATTCTTAAATTCTAGACATTTGTTATGTGTAAGTCAATTATAATTTATATATTCAACATAAATTAAATAAATTTAACTTGTGTATTATTAAATTGACTCTAAACTATATTATTATTTACATTCTCATATATTTAATCTTAATTTATATTGCATTTCCCATTCTTAAATTCTAGAATTTAAATCAAAACCCAACTTAATATTAATGTATTGTTGCTTTAATTTACGAGTTAATCTAACAATTGATGAATTCACTTTTGTTCACTTCTTTTTCAGATGGGTGACAATTTAGGTCCCTCTACTTAATTATTAGTGAGGACCAGAGACAAATGGAGGTCCCTTACTATTGCAATTAAGGTTTTGTCAATTAATTATTTTCATCATTCATCATCACCTACCCAACGCATACCCCACCACACATTCTCTCAATTTCTATCCATTAATTTAATATCTTGATTCGGAAATTTTCTATCAATTCGCAAAATTTTATTTTTTTTTTAATTCGTGAAATAATTTCAATAACTAGATAGACTCGATGTAATTTTTCTTATATTTATTCACCAATTGTCGATTATCTTCGTATTTTAACTCGTATTATTTTAATTAAAAAAATTTAAAATAAGAATGGGAATTATAATTCTTAAATTTTAATAATTATAATAATAAGAATAGTTTATTATTTAGTATTTATCAGAGTAAGATAGTATTTTGAAGGTAGAAAAAATTGAGGAAAAATGGTCAAAGTTGCAGAAGACAGTTGTTAGATTGAGTGAGATGAAAATCCAAAGCAGCAATTCCAACTGTCTATCTTTTCTTTTTTTAAGAAATTATAACAAACAATTGGCTGCAGAGAAAAAGCATTATTGTGGAATGTCTGACTCTGACAATCTCCTCTACCTTCAAAGACTTCACCTGCAGCCTTTGACCAAATCTCAGCCGTCCATCTCTCCTCTTTCCTTTTTATTTTTTATTTTTTATTTTCTTTTTTGTATTTTTAATCTTTTATCCTGAGGAAGTTCCTCTTGTTTTTGGATAAAACAGAAGGGAACAACCTATATACATCCAATGTCATTTATACCCTCCTCCATCTTCAAGACATTTCACAAATAGCTTTCACTCGAAAAAGACACAAAAGTTTGCTGAAATAAGGGTAAAAATGTCATTTCGGTAGTACCCAGAAATCAGTGGCGGTGTTGGTGGTGGTGGTGGTGGTGGTGGTGGTCATTTCATGACCCTGTCACTGAAATAGAAAGTGTTTACAGGTCATCTTCTTCATTGACTAATTTTACCAGTCCAACACACCATGGTTTTTTTTTGCCTTTCTTCTTCCTGTCATCTTTAAAAATAAATAATAAAAGAGTTTCTTTTTATTTATATATATATATTTTTATTATTTTGTAATTATTATTTCTGGGTCTGTTTTCTTCTCCCAAAACATCACCACTTCCAGCTCACCCGCTTAGATCGGATCCACTTCTTCCCCAAACCTTTAATTTCTTTCTTTCTTCTTATTCTTCTTCTTCTTCTTCCTTCTCTCGGTATCCCCATCTCTCAAAAACTCCACTTCGATCATCCCTAGTCAAAAATCTTCATCAAAACCAACATTCAAATAAAAAATTCCCGCATTTGCATAACCAAATCGGTTTTTCTTTTGTCCAACGCAAACTCGTTTAGAAAAACTCCAAAACAAAGCCATTGCATGTGGGTTTCTGCTTCATAATGTCTCTGAAACTTGGTTGTTTCAATTACGGTGAAGGGGGAGAAAGAAGGGGAGAGAAAAAGTGAGAGGGAGAGACACAGGGAAAAACTTAAACCTGGGTGGGTTTATATTTTTGTATATATTTCTCCCTTGTATAATTTGTTTTTGTTTTCCTGTTCAATTAAATTCTATAAAATAATTAGATGGGAAATGTAACGTCGAGTGTGGCCGCGAAGTTCGCTTTCTTTCCGCCGGACCCGCCGACGTACGATGTATGCAGAGAAGAAGAAGGGAGGCTGGTATTTTCCGGAGTGACGGCAGACAAAAACATGGACGTTCATTTGCTAGACACCAGAGGTGGCAACAAGGTTGTCGCAACTTTTTGGAAGCACCCTTTTGCGAGATTCACCCTCTTGTATTCTCATGGCAATGCGGCTGATTTAGGCCAGATGGTTGAGCTCTTCATTGAGCTCAGAGCTCATCTCCGTGTCAACATCATGAGGTTTCATCTCGTTTTTGTTCTTTTCCTTCTTCATTTAAATCTTCTGAGTTCTTCTATCTTGTGCTTCCTTTTGTCCATTTTGGTTGTTTAGAGTTTGCATTTTTTTTTATATTATAAATGGTTCATTCTGGGTCCTCTCTGTTCTTCATTTTCTTTTAATGTTTTTAGTAATACGTTGCCTTTTTTCTTTGATTGAGCTGTTTTTGTTTAAGGTTTTGTTTCTGCTTTATGATGATGATTGGTGGTTATCAGGTAAATTCCTTGTATATATTTTTTGTTTCTCCTTCTCTTTTTTTCTGGCTTTTGCCCGTTTATGTATATCTTGCTTTCTGCTTATGCTATTATTATATATGTGTGTGTGTGTGTGTGTGTGTGCGTGAGTGTATATATAGATCCAATAATTGTTCTCTATGTTGCATGTGTAAGGAGCTTTGTTGTTAATAATTCTACAAATTTTTCATTAATACTGTCAATTTTCAACACAAGCCCATTATCGTCACCAGCTTCTTTTAAAAACAAATTACTCCTGTTTGGAATTTGTGCTTGTTATCTTCGTTTACCTCTCTGATGTTTCTCCCTGCATTTTTTCCTCTAAATTGTTCTAATGGCTTAGGTTAATCTCATGTGTTATGAGGATATCATCATATGGTATTATTCATTTACCTTTTTCTTTCGCTTTGTTGCAGTTATGATTATTCGGGTTATGGAGCATCTACCGGTAAGGTAAGATGAAATCTTTGCAACTAATTCTATACGAAGCTGGCGGCTAGATTTCCTAAGTTGCAGTAGTTAATACTAATTACCTTTTAGCCTTCGGAAAAAAAAAAAAATCCTATTTAGAGCTTTTGCTTAGTTGATCTTATGATCTTTGGATGATATGAAAAGATTCATGGAAGCTAGTGAAGGGAATCTGCCTGTTCATGGAATTCTTTATCTGATGTTTCTGTTACCTTTCGGTTTTGACAGCCATCGGAGTTCAACACGTACTACGACATAGAGGCTGTGTACAATTGCTTGAAGAGAGAATATGGAATTAAACAGGAGGAGTTGATTTTATATGGCCAATCTGTTGGAAGTGGACCCACGTTACACCTTGCTTCTCGTTTACAGAGGCTACGAGGAGTTGTTCTTCATAGTGCCATCCTTTCCGGAATAAGGGTCTTGTATCCAGTCAAGATGACATTTTGGTTTGATATTTTCAAAGTGAGTTAGCTTCAGGTTTTCTTCAGTTATTTTTTTCCGTTGGAAGCTTACCAAGTTTTATATTGAAGGTAGTCCTGTTCTGTTTACAGAATATAGACAAAATTCGGCATGTCAACTGTCCAGTTCTTGTTATACATGTAAGTATCTTGACTAATGCTCTCCATCATTCGCTATCTGATGTATTATTCTGTAGTATTATCGAATGGATTTAAGATTCATAACTCACTTCTTTGCAGATTAAACATTATTCTCTCTGGAAAATTTGTATTCCCTCACAACTAATGAATGCCCAGAATCAGGCAAACTAATACTTTCATAGATTCTATGATATTCCATTGCCATTTGTATGGGAAGTTGGATTAAGAATCTTTCTGAATTCTGACAGGTTAATGGGTTTCATTTGAACCTCTTGCCTTGACTCAGTTCTTGCATTTTGTGTGACTACTTAACTATCCCACGCTATCTTTGTCGTAGAAGAATGTTTTTACTTAAATCATTTTTAATTGAAATCAAAAGGGGATTGTTAGGATTAGATGCGATTGCCATAGAAACCAATGCCATTGCTAACGATAATACCATGCTTATTGTGTGAAGAGGAAGCTGTTGATTCTTCTGATCCTATAACTATACGTCCCAGCAGTCCGTCCAAGTTTATTGTATGGAACTGGTGGAACTGAGGCCATTGTTAAAGAAACACCATGCTTATTGTAATAAGGAGCCGTCGAACTTGTGATCCTATAACCATACATCCAAGCAATCTAAAAGTAGATATTTATTTGTAGGCGAGAGTCTGGTGAATTTCTACAACTCTAGAATGCTTAGAATGGCTTTTTCAGGTGTTTTGACTATGTTTCCAACAAATTTTACGGAATTCATTTATAAATCTACTGCATAATCTCTTTGATTTGTGTGAATCTTTCTCCTGTAACACTTGATGCCGACTTGGTAATTGCTTGTTGGTAGTATTCATTCTCGGATTCTTTGCAGGGTACAGCCGATGACATTGTAGACTGGTCACACGGGAAACGCCTGTGGGAACTTTCAAAAGAAAAGTATGACCCTTTATGGGTCAAGGGTGGAGGTCATTGCAACCTTGAAACTTATCCCGAGTACATCAAACACTTGCGCAAGTTCATAAACGCGATGGAGAAGCTTTCTCTCACCAATCCATCAAAACAACTTACTTCTAAGCCGAGTTTTACAGAATTTAGACACAACAAGTGCTTGAGATTTGGAAAAAAAGTTGCTGGCCAAGATAAGATAGTAGTGAATCAAAACAGGTAGTTTGTTTGTTGCTGTGATGAGATTGACTCCGAGTATACAGACCTGTTCACATGCTTTCAGAGCTTTCACGGTTCCGGTCATTAGCAGCCAAGCTTTTGTCAGGTTTGGTAAATGCTTCTCCAGATTGTGAACTGATCGGGAACCGGTTTAAAACTTTATAATCTGTTTGATCCAGATCCTGTTTGGGTAACCATTTTTGAGGTAGCGAGCTCATGTAATGTACTTTTTTTTTTTTTTTTTACCTCGGGTCGAGACGCGATTCATCAGAAAGTTGATTGCAAATATGGTTGTTGATCTAGCATTGATGTATAATTTAGCAAGGTTGGTCTGATGTAAAAAAAAAAAAAAATCCTGTAATCACCATTATCAGAAAGGAAGAGAATACTAGTGTAATATCTGAGTTAAGTTTCTTCCAAATTGACATTCAAGTTTTGATACCTTCGCCAAAAGAGTACAACTTCACCTAATGTAATTTTTATGATGTTATGCTTGTGGAATCTAATTTTAGGTTAGAAGTAGAATTTCACATATCTTTTGTTTGGTTAATTGTAATTTTAAGACCCAAGAGAACAATAAAAATTTAAATATATATATATATATATCAAATTTATTAAAATAATTATAGAAAAAAAAAAGATAAATGCAAAAAATTCAATTTTTATTTCTCAAAAAATTAATTATTTACCATTAGATACATACAATTTAACAGTAAAAATAAAAGTGACTTGACAGTGGAGGATCTTAAGAGAGAGTTCTTTGAGCTCTGTAATTGGGCTGTATATTTTCTACTTTTGTACCAGGCCCTGAATGTATATATTAATGTTTTTCTTTTTTTTTTTTCAGTACAAAAAAAATTGAAGTCTAAGTTTTTAAACCATTATGACTAATTTAATTCAAAAAATCTAGTTATCATATAATAATCTTTTCGTTCAAAATATAATAAATTTATTGAGATTTAATTTAAAAAAAATAAAATTCACCAACTAAATTATCCAAAACCAATATTTTTGTATAAAAATAATATATAAAAGTGAAAGAAAATACTAGATTTGTGCAGGCAATGTTCGGTGACCGCGGAAGGCGCGGACAAAGGTGAACAGATAGAGAAATGTGAGCCGGGTCAGCATCGAAACCTCACATACATATTATTCAGTTAAGTGATCAATTCTATTAAATCAAATATTATAAATTAATTATTATCATCTTATAGGTTAAATATTTATAAAATAATGACTTTTACAACATCGTTAAGGTTCGAACTCGCGAACTTCGAATAAAACATAAACTTTGTATTCTTGGTGCTCTCATTACCTAATAGCTAATATCACTACGACGTCGTATCATTTTGGAACTGGCCGTGAGGAAGAGAAACCTTTGCCTTGTTTGAATAATGGGCCTTGTTTCAGTCAAGTACCTCCATTTTAAGCCCAAATGCAAGCCAATTTTATATAGATTTGCCCTTAACAGTAATTAAAATTTTACACAATCAACTACATATATGTGTGTATATATATAATAATAATTAATTATTTTAAAAAAATTAAGTTTATAAATATAATAAATTTATTAAAATTTAATTAAATTTAATCGACGTAACGCCATAAATATATTAATAATTTAAATTATTGATTAATTAAATTAAATTAAATATTATAAGTCAGACTACTGTTAATTTATAATATAAATTTTATATTAAAAAAATTATTTAATGGTTTCTAATTAAGTGGAGAATATATGCTTTTATTTTTTTTTTAAGAAAAATATTAAAAGAATATTTTATATTATTATTTAATATATATATATATATGTATATGTATATACATACATGATCACATAAGAAATAGTAATTATAATTAATTTTGTAGATTCCACCGTTTAGATTTGAAATATATTAAGATAATTATTCTAATTACAATTGAATTTTATTCAATTAAAGAATTATATAAATGTAGGAGATACATTCTTTTTTTAAATATATATATATTATGGTGATTTAATTCCATAAAAAAAATTTATTGTGATTTAATTATTATCTCAATCGTGACCTAATTTGTGTACATAATAAATAATTATTAGTTTAAATACAAATTAATTAATTTAAATATTATTTTACTTAAAAATTACGAATTTAAAATAATAAATCTTATAAATATGTTATAATTTAATAATAATTAATTGATAATATTTAATTTAACATAATATATAAATTATTATAATATTTAATTAAATATTATTTATATAACTTATTTTATTAATAAATTAATAAAATTATAATAAGTAAGTTGAACTTTGTGTTAACTAATTATAAAATATATAAAACAAAAAGATATAATGTGGAAGGTAGATTTTATTAGTAGGCTAATCACAACTTATAAGCTGCTATATAGCTCAAGTTGATATACAATATATATATATATACTTGGGTTTGAATATATATATATATATATATAGATATAGTGTGGAGTTGTGAGATGGAATCTCACAGTAAAAAAATCAATTTTAAATAACATTATTACTATTATTATTATATAATTAAAGGGAGAATATCCTTGGCCCTAACACAACATATGTATATTAAAGTAGACTTAATCATGACACACACATATATATATATATACACACATATATATATATATACACACATATATTTTGTTATATCCTAAAGTATTATATAATATAATAAGCACTTATCTCTCTCATCTTAATAATGCTACAATTGATTATTTTTACAAAATTATATAAGTGTTTGGTCAATTCATCTTTTGACTTTCTCAAATTCAACTTCTTTTTTAAATGCTGGTTGAATAATTTCTTAATCCCCAATAAAATAAGCACTTCAATTCTCAATACATAAAATCTCTCTCTCTCTCTCTCTCTCTCTCTCTCTCTATATATATATATATATATATATATATTTTTTATGTATTTAAAGTGTATTCCCATAAAACCATTTCTAATTAAAAGTATACAATTTTAATTCTGAACATAAACACATGTCAAAATATGCATATACATATATATATATATATACATGTCATTTTCCCTCAACTTGTATTTTTTTTTATAGGATATATTTTTTTTAATAACCCATTAAACAAAATTAAATTTTTAATATATATTATTTAATTTTTTTTTTATTTTTACAATATAACAAGTTTGACTTGAGGATGTCATCAATACGTAAATATTTAAAAAAAAAAAAAAAAAAAACCAATCACGCTACTGCGGCGGAGCATGAAACCTCCGTGTGGAGCCACCGATCGTGGTCCGGGGCCCCCACCCAATTCCCCAAAATATCCTCTTGTTTTCTGATATCCTGCGACCGACGTGTCTTTATCAAGAAAGGCTGCATTTCTTTCTGGGTCCTACTCACTGCGGGTCCCACTCAACTGTCTTTCCAATCGCGACGTGAAACGTGGCAACCGGCTGGCCCCACCCGCAGTCAGAACTTCCCGTGGGAAGCGTACTTTTTGGTACTTCGCACCATGTTGACAAGCTGACATATGCCTTCGGAGAGACATAACCCACTCTCAACTCTCGTTCCCAACACGTGTCATACACGCCCCCTTTGTTTCCTAATTAATTTTTAATTATTAAATTCTATTTTAATTTTAACATATATAGTTATATGTATATATATATATATATTATATAAATTAATACATATGTAGTTGATGTCACGTGTGAAAACAATTAAGTAAATTAACAAAAGTTTTTGGAATAATAAAACAAATGAAAAGGTAGCTAAGTGGTGAAATTAGAATTAACACATGTTCACACACACATATATATATATATACACATGCATATATGTATCTATCTATCTATATTTATAATAATAATAATAATAATAACGGATATATTCATTGTACATTGAAATTAAATTGTTTAAATTAAAAATACATTATCTTATATTAGTTTGCTACATTCAAATTAGGAGTAAATCTCATGCAATTTTTGGTAAGTATATATATACACATATATATTTCTAATTTAAGGGGGAATAGTTTTGTGGGTTATTTCAAAATTTAAAATTAATTAAATCCATCCTCACCATGACCCACCCATTATTGATTAAAAATTAATGTACAAGTTACAAGACACATACATATACATATATATATATATATATTTTGTTTTTATATATATACATGTATACATATATATATATGTGTGTGTGTGTATGTACATATTGATGTAACATCTTGTGACCAAAGTAACTAATAAGCCATAAATGGATATACCTAAACATTCTTCACATGGACCACCATGAAAGAAGCACCAACAACTTCCTTGTCACAAATTTTTTCTTCCTCTCAATTAATAAATAATTTCCTAAATTTAAATAATTACGTATTCTGATATCATTTAGTTTAAAATATTGTTAACATATTATAACGAGAATAAATTAACACGAATCTCTAATGTTATAATATCTAAATTATTTTTTAAAAAGTCAATAATTTATAAAATACTTAAATTTACAACGTTATTTTTCGTAAATTTAAAAAATAGTATAAAATAAAATAAATAATTCATAAATAACTCAAAGTTTAATTGTTATATAAGTCGTTATAATTATACTAAGAACGAATCTTTATGTTTATTTATTTTTCAACTTTTTATCGCAAAATTTCTACTATATAAAATTAGAATCGTGTTTGACTAATTTGACCTTAATATTTATCTGATCAGTCAAAATTTTAATTTTTAATAATTATCTGTTTTATGAGATATAAATTTTTTAAAAATTAATATTTATTTATTTTTAATAAAATACCAAATTATATTAAGTTTGAATTCATTGTTTTCACCATAAATTTCTTTAAAATTTAAAAAAATTGAAATTTGGTGGTTATTAAAATTAAAATTAAAATTAGTAATAAATCTTTTTATTTTTTTTTGAAAATAAATTAGTAATTTACTTATAGCAATGACTATATATATATATAAGGTGTGGGAAACAATATAAAATGAATGTATACAATGTTTCAAGCCGAAGTCAACGTGTTGACTAAGTTAAAATTGAGAAACTAATTAAAACAAGTTTAAGAAAAGGTAAAATATTATTAATTGAGGATAAGGTTGCAAAACTGCGCGATTAGCAAATGCAGGGGCAAATTAGTCATTTCACTTCAATTAAGCCTAAAATTACGGGACACGTAGTCAATTGAATGGTAGTTTTTTTTTTTTTTTTTTTTTTTTTTTACTAAAATGGACAAATAAATAATTACATCATTAATATTAATCACAAATTAATTAATTAATTACCTGAATCTGCAGGGATTCTCCGTAATTTAATTTAATTTATTTATCATACTAAAAATGTTTTAGCAATAATAATAATAATAATAATAATGCCCAATTAAATCTTACCCGTGTTAATTGCCTCTTTAATTTTAAAAATTTTTAAATTTAAAAAAACTTGATTAGTAACAATAATTAATTACCATAATTTATTTTTGACGTCATCCACCTATGTAGGTATGTTGGTGTTGGTTTGGTCTAAGCAAAGATTATTATTATAAAAAATGTATATTTACAAAGAGGGTCGGTTAAATTTTTTTTTTTAAAAATATGATTAATGATAATTAATTTGAATTAGATAGGATTATTAAATTAATTGAGAATTAATGAGATTCCACCTTGGCTAATCTGGAATTTATTGGGATATAAGAAACCATATAAGCTATGTCAGGAAATCCCCTAACCATCCCCTTTTGTGTTTTATTTGGTGGGGCCCACGAGGTGTAGAAAACCATCAACCGTGATCTCCACTATTTGGACGGTTAGGATTGTTCGTGGAGTATCAGAAAACCGTAGAGACGAGTTACACAGTATCATCCGGTTTACAGAAGGGGGGGGGGGGGGGGAATAAAAGCAGAAACTTTATAGTTTTATAAACAAGAAGCAGAGCTCCATCATCGACAACCATAAAAGAATAAAGAAAAGGGTTTTCTGTGCTGCGTTGAGAAGAAGAGAAAAAGCTAAAAGACAAAACCGAGAGAGAGAGAGAGAAGACAAAATTCCCACCATCCAAACAAGTTTTTTTTTTTTTGGGTATAAAAAACAAAAGAAGACTAATTGGTTTCACTCTGTTCTGGCTATCGCCATCATAGTCTATTCGTACAGCTTTTACTTCCTTCACTTCTCTCTCTCTAACCACTTTTCTCAGTCTCTTCTTTTGATTTGATTCCCACATCCTCTGTTTTTCATCTCTCTTTGAGTGTTTAGCATGTGGGTTTGGTGAAAAAGCGGGAGTCGGAGAGCACTCAGCGAGTCAATTTTTCGCAGATTTGAAATTTTCCGGTTGGCGATCTCTGTTTCTCATCTGGGTCTGTCGTGTTGTTGGGTTGACGATGACTGTGGAGGACAGAAGCGGTCCGTTGACGAGTCAAGACGGCGCCACGGAAGGATTTCCAGTGGGTATGCGTGTGCTCGCCGTTGACGACAATCCAACTTGTCTAAAAATTTTGGGGAATCTTCTCCGTAAATGCCAGTATGAAGGTCTTTTTCTTTCCCACCTTCCTTTTTAGCTCTTTATTTCTTTTTTTCTTTGCTGTGATTCTTTTTCCTCAATCTTTTTTTCTGTGGTGAACTTTTAAAAGTTTAATGTCAATTCTGCTAGTGAATCCCCTGTTTCAAGTATCTGTTACATCCATTTTTGACGACTCTGTTTCGATTTTATTTTTCATTTATTAAATTCAAATTCTCACTTTTTGATTGGATAAATTTTCTTGGGTTTCTTTTGACATATCAGAAGACTTTTGATGATGGGTCGTTATCCTCTTTGGAGTTTCAGTTTTCAATTTGAGTTCTTTATGCGTCTGTTTCAAGTTTTCAACCCTTGAAAAGTGCTTCTTTCAACCAGATTTCCTTTCGGCTGTTTGGCTGTCGAGAATTATATGTGAATTAATTATAGAGTATGCCCTTTTTGACCTCTTTTTGGCGTGTAATTTATGATATTATCTTTTGTAGTGACGACGGCCAATCAGGCAATTGAAGCACTGAAAATGTTGAGAGAAAACAGAAACAAGTATGACCTGGTTATCAGTGATGTTAATATGCCAGACATGGATGGATTTAACCTCCTAGAACTTGTGGGGCTTGAAATGGACCTACCTGTCATCAGTAAGCATTAATTCATTAATACGCTTTTCCATTCTGTGGCATTCAATGACCTTTCTTACCTTTTTCTTACTGTACTCTGAATATATCCTCATAGGATGTGGTCAATGAAGGTTTAGAGGTTCCCTACGTAGATTCTATTGAATTTTCTGTATCATAATTACAATGGAACACCCAGTTGAAACAATGATTATAAGCATTATAGTCCGGAAACGGGTCGAATTGGGTTCTGACGTTTCATTTTATTGTGTCTGTTATATGGGTTCTTTCAGTGTTATCAGAACATAGTGACACCAAGCTTGTTATGAAGGGGATTGCTCATGGTGCTTGTGATTATCTATTGAAACCCGTGAGAATCGAGGAACTCAAGAACATTTGGCAGCATGTGGTGAGGAGAAAGAAACTTGATTCAAGGGACCAGAACAAGTCCCTCAATCAAGAAAGGTCTGGTTTTGGAAGTGGAGATGGTGGGCAAGGGGCCACGTCTGCTGGAAATACTGATCAGAGTGGGAAAGTGAATAAAAAACGGAAGGATCAAAGTGAGGACGAGGAGGACGAAGGGGAAGAGAATGGACAGGAGAATGATGACCCGGCGACTCAGAAGAAGCCTCGGGTTGTTTGGTCCGTGGAGCTGCACAGGAAGTTTGTTGCAGCTGTTAACCAATTGGGTCTTGAGAGTGAGTTCTTGAATGTAGTTTTTGAGTGTCTGTTGCAGATATTCTCAGGCAGCTACATTTTAATCTCCAATTTTCTTTTACAATTTCCTTTTCTTTCTCTACCGCAGAGGCAGTCCCGAAGAAAATTCTTGATCTGATGAATGTTGATGGCCTTACAAGGGAAAATGTAGCAAGCCATCTGCAGGCATGTATCTTTTGTCCATTAATATCTGATAACTCTCTTATTATTTGCACTCTAGCTCGATGAACTTAAAGATAATTCAGTTGAAATTATTTGACGTGCTCTTGTTGAATTGCAGAAATATAGGCTTTACCTAAAAAGGATCAGTAATGTGACAACACAAGGTAGTATTGTTGCTTCATTGGGAGGTAAAGACTCTTACTTTCGCCTAGGCCAGGTCGAGGGTTTTGGAGATTTTCGAACCTTGACTGGACCCGGAAGACTTCCAAACGCTGCTCTGTCATCGTACCCGCAAGGTGGTATGCTTGGTAGATTAAACTCTCCATCTGGCTTAACCATCCGTGGAATTAATTCTTCGAGCATGATCCAACCGGCTCATCCCCAAATTTTAAGCAGCTCAAATACTCTTGGAAAGCTTCAGGCAACCATGTTGCCTGCAAACCAAAATGCAAATTTGTTTCAAGGGATTCCAACAGGATTAGAGATTACCCAGATGCCACAGAACAAATCTGTCCAGATAGGAGACTTCAACCGGATTAATGATCAGACGATGTTTGGAGTCCCCACGAACTTCCCAGATCCCAGAGCTGCAGGTGGTAGCTCCAGCAATATATCCAGTGCCTTGAGCAACCCTTTACTTTTCCAAGCAAACTCACAACAAACACATAGTCGAGGGGCATTTGGGAATCAGTCATCTCTAAATGTTGCTTCAACGAATACAGACTCTTTCGATATGGGTGTTCGGGGTTCATCAAATTTCCTTGATCATAATAGATGTAATGAAAACTGGCAAGCTGCAGCTCACTTATCCAAGTTTCCATCGAACTCTTTGCCACTCAATCATGATCCCAATACCAATTTGAGAGAAAACATGGCTTCAACCAGCTCTCAGTTTGGAAGCAGCCCAGCTGATTTTTCATCTTCTATACCTGTTTCGGATTCCAGAGGAGACTTGCAATGCCAAACAGGATTGACTGGCAATGTCTTTCAGAACATGAATTATTCAACAAGACAAAGGTGGGAAGAAGGTAGACTGGATTACAACCAAGGATTAAGTAATTCATATGGCAATGCAGATTCCATAATGCCTGCCAATGGTATTGCTTTGGACCAAACCAAGTCCCAAGATAGTTTTATTCAGAATAATTATGATTCCTTGGATGATATAATGAACGCGATGATTAAACGGGTATGATTCCTATGTTGATTTTGTAGTCTAAACGTTATTTGATAGTTTATATTTGATCTAATGTCTGCTTATGATTTTGTTACTCGTAAACATTCTGTGAAATTGGTGAGAAATGTTATGCAGGAGTCGAATGGACCAATGTTGATTGATGGTGAATTTGGGTTTGATGCTTATTCTCTCGGGTCTTGCATGTGAAATTGGTTGATTCCCCGAGTATCGGATGACATAAAGGGTGACAAGAACTCGAGTTCTCAACTCAGTTAGGAGTTTGTATTATCATGTAATATGCTATACTTTGATCTTATGTAATTTTTATCGCCACTCTTTTCTCGCTACATTTATTTGCTCTCGTAGTCGACGATAGAAGTCCTTTTTCTTTGAAAAAGAACAAAAAAAAAAAAAACAGAACTTGTCTATTTTTTTCTATTCTTGATTGGAATAATGGGTAAAGAACTTTTCTTTTCTTTCCTCTCAGTTTTATGCTTTGACTGGTTTTGTGATAGCTTATGGATTTCATTTAGGTTATGTTCAGAATAAATTAAAAAAATTTGCAGTATCATTTATGTGTAAACATTTAGTTTAATATGAAAGGATTTGAAACTTATTAGAAAGATTAAAAAAAACTATGAAGTTTATATGTAGATTAAACTAATAAATTTTGGATAAATTATTTCAATCCCACACAAGATTTTGTATCAACTTTATCATTTAAAGGAGAATTTTCAATTTTTTTTTTTTCCCAATAATCAATTTGAGTAATTCCTTTAGTCCAATTCTTATAACCTAAAAGATTTTTATTGCTATCAGAAAATTAAGGAAAGAAAAAGATTTATGGGTCCTTAAATTAAAAAATCAAAGGGTAAATTGTTCAAGCAACAAGGAAGGAGTTACCATATTAAAAAACACCTCCAAGAAGCCTGCTTGGAGTATAGCATCAAACAGTACATTTATTCTGAAACTTTACAATGAAGCTACATATCTAGGTCAATAACTGATAGATGTAACAAATGAAATTACAGAACCAAGTCATCTGGCCGTTGTGGCTGCCTCCCAGGCGCCAGCCTCCTTGCAGGAAGGCTCGAATCCGATTCAATCCATGCAGATGAACATCCAGATTTGAAATCAAAAGAAAAGAAAAAGGAACAAATGAAATTACAAAGTGAAAATGATTTAAAGTATAAAGCACCTGAGAAAGATTGATCAAGGAAGAAAAGTATTTGATCCATTGGAAAAACAGATTGTGAAAAATGGGCAGTCCAGCTTGAAATGTAGGATACTTGCTTAGTTGCTTTCGGCTAGAGCATTGATCGATTGATATGAAAACTGTCAATAAGCGTAACTGTGCAAAGTTAAGCGAGATTTTGGTCCAATCTTCAGTTTTCAGGTGCATTCTTCATGATCGACCACATGTTTTTGGTGATACTAAATAAATGACAAGTGATCAACTCAATCGAGCTCAACAAGCTGAGCTCTTCTCTGGGCAGCTCTCTTCCTTACAAAAATTCCCCACCTTAGAGCAGCTTTTAGTTTAAGCCATCCAACAACAGCCTTTCCAGATCCCCTGCTGCGGTCTTGCTCATACGTATGATTTATCTGAGGTTCGTATGGAGTGCTGTAGGAATAGCAAACCTCACCAGGATGACCAAACCCAGATCCCATTCCAACACCAAATGTCTTCAGCAATCCCTGCATGTCATCACTCTCTAACATCTCAGAACTCCTAAGTCGGATTTCCTCAGCAAAAAAGTCTTCCATACCTTGTCCATTCCTTGCCCGAGACCAATCTCCAGCGTAATAAGAGTTCCCAACTGCTGAATTCCCAACTGACATGCAATCAATGCTGCTGGGTAATGCTGCTAGGGGATTGTTTAGAGTCATCTCTGCATTCTGATCAGATCGAACAAAGGGAAATTCAATCAATTGAGGGACTGAAGGATGGTTAGTTTCGTTTTGGCATTGTGGGCTCGGTCCAGAGGGGATATAATGCTGCCTGCTCTGAGTAGTCATGGTGTAATGATCCCTGTTGGTGTTATTGTCAATTGCAGCTGAAGCCTTTATCACCTTCTTAGGATTTGTTAGCGAATTCAGGACTTTACCATCATATTCTACGACTTGATGCCAGTTTTCGTATGCTCTCTTCACCAGCGAATCGACTGACATCTGCACACAATATATATAATGTTTTTCAAATAGGCCTAAAGTTCAAAAGCTACCTGTCTTGATTTCTAATAAAGATAAACCAAGTAGACCAACAAATATAACTAATTCGCGTTCTAGACTATGGATATCTCACCTTCTGATTGTCGTTTAATGATTCCAAAGAGAGGAACTGTCCTTCGGAAATCAGGCCTCTAAGTTCATAAATATGGTTGAAAACAACACCCATTCTATGACTTCCATCAGCATAATAGACATATAGCTTTCCACCCAATACACAAGTCTTAGCATGCTCCACCGTGTTCTCCCACATCCTGTTGGACATTCCACTTCCAAGGATCTAAATAATAGCATCAAATGAAAGAATATTTAAGTTAGAATAAAGAAGCTTCTGATGTTCTATAAACACATTGATTGATGAATTGAGAAAAAAACAGTGGGAAATACTTACATTTCTTAATTTCTGTGGGTCCCTGACAAGAAGCCTGAGGAAATCTTCAACTGTAACAATTTCAGCCTTAAGTAATTTTTTGTGCAGTGCTCCATCCTTTGCTATTCTATCTAGTCTCCAGACTTCATCATGTAAAGCTGGTGGGTAATGCTTCTTATATACTGCAAGTTAAGGAAGAATTTGCTCATCACTACAGATCAATATACGTAGAGCAGAAATAGCAAGAAAGATGCTTATATAGTAACTAAAGGTTGTATTGATTGTTCAAGCCTCTTTCTTTAGGTGATAATTCCTTAGGCATTGGAATGTACTACCTCTAACTATTTTAATGACCGAAAAGAAGTAATATTTAAATCTGCCATTAAGGAAAAACAGTCCATCCGCTACATTGACTCAATCCATCACAGCTAGAAATAAACAAACAATGAATCTAGAGGAAACAACATAGAAGACATAGGAGAGTTTGTAGATGTTTTGGTCGGTTCTCCTGTAAATATTTTGGTATTCAGGTGGCACCCTCTTAGAGTCTTGTTAATAACATTCTCCTTTCGGGAAAAAAAAAAGTTCACTTTATTGCTAAACATTGGCCTATCAATCATGAAGAAAAGAACATTGAAAACTCACGTTCTCCTCTATGATCTTTAACAGCAAAAGCCTCTGTTTTAGCTTCGCGAACACGAATGCCCTCACAATATCCAGGGGCAACCTTCAGACCCAGCCTGAACTTTCTGCTCCTAATCCAGCTGGAATTGTCTGTAAAACTAAGATCTCCTAGACTTCCCACGCCTTCCTTGAGGGTCACTTGTAAATCCCCAGTCAGGAGTGGCCTTTTCCCTTCACGCTCTTTTACTTCATAGTTTTCAAAATGCTCTTTGCTCCAATCCTCATCAGCTTCCTCGTTAAAATCTCCCTCAAGCACCACGACATTTAGCTTGGCTGCTGACTCTTGTCCAGTTTGAACAACATTGCCAGTTTTCATGTCTATCAAAACAACATGGATTGCTGCTCCTTGTTCTCCCTCAACCTTTCCCCCAGTGAATAAATGAGGTGGCATTTTTGTCCTGAAATGAAGTTGTAAATTCTTTTCATCTGGCCCTTGTATTTTTGGTGGTGGAGATCTGTCATGAACAGAATGCAATTTGTTAGTTGACAAACTTCTCGGTGAAAATCTACTGAACCTAGACAATATCCAGGTTAAAATTTAGATAATTCTACAATCTTATTGACTTTGTTCACAGATTATATACCCATCTTATCAGGCTATACCAATATTCTATTGGATCTACCTACATCTTTCTGTTGAACAGCCTTAATCATAAGACAAGGTTTATGTCCATGGTCAACGGAAACCAAGTTTACCAATCTAATTTGAATGATAAAGATACTAATCTTTCAAGCGAGGATGTGTTAATCATCATGTCTAGAACTTATACAAGGATAATAAAAACTAAAATAAAGAACGAAAATGTTCCTCAAAAGGAAAAAAGATAAAGAATACAATAGATCAGCTATGACTTGGACTAAAATGCCAGTCTAGGAAAGCACCTGCCAGCCAATTTAGCATGCCCCAACCTTGACAAAGCACGCTCAATCTCTTCACTTACCTGTTTATCATTCAAAACATATAGGATTAACAAAATATTAATCCCGTTTTATTCAATCAGAATTGTTGTTAAGGCCATTTTATATATTGTGAGTAACCCTAACGATTGACAAATCCAACAAGAGACAACCAATTAAGAATATGCAAATTTTCACTTTAAAATAACTAAGATTAACAAGAAGAATATAGTGGCTCACAATTCTGCGGAATAGAGGCTCCAATGATGAGCAGAGTCTTTGCAGACTATCCACCTTGACAGCTTCCACAATCACGCTGCATATAAATTGATTCATTCATCATTGCAGTGGACTCGACAAATTGACACCGGACACTAGTGAAAAGAAATTAAACAAAATGGAAAAAGTATTAAGACACTGAACTTAAAAGTGCAATAAACTTATCTATAAGCTAACCAGACCCAGAAAAGTTATTCTATTCCACATTAAAGAGAAAGATCTACCAGTACTTATCTACAAGTGCCCTTTTCTTCTTGTCTTCTTCTGTGTCAACCAACTAATTCTATCAACCCACTGGGTAAAATGACATCCCCATTTCATAAACTTATCTTTATGCTATTTTTGTTGTTATTCATAAGACCCGACAAGCCAATATTCTTCAAGACAAAAATGAATCTAATATTTTTAGGGTTTAAGCACAATTCATATCATGATTATAAGATGTTAGAAAGTATAATAATCAAATCCCAAAGATGCAAAGAAACTAATTCAGTAGATACCCATTTGTGTAAAAAGGAAAAAAGAACAGGAAAATGAAAATGAAAATGGAAAGAACTTCAAATCCAAATCTAATCACCTACACTTTCTTCCTAAAAATGGTTCTGCATATAGGAAAAAAAAACAAGTCGTAGTGGATAACCATTCAACTATATATATGAAAAAAGAAAGAGGATTAATATACCTTGCCAGTGCAGGAAGCTTCTGTTTCTTAGATCCAGGGACATGGTCAACATCCTCTCGACCATATTCAAATCCTCGCTTGTTCCTCGAATTTTCCATGTAAGGAAACTCAACGAAACCCCACTACAGTACTCTGCTCTTCACTGTCTAAGCAATTTCCAAATTTATAAAAAGAAATAGTACTTTTCTCCAAAACAAAAAAATAAAAAGAAGTTCAACGAAGAAGATCGAAGAAAAGCAGCAATGAAGAATCCACCTTGGGAAGATTTAGACCAGACCCAATTAAGAAAACAAGGTTTCCATGGGGATTATGGATCTGGGTAGTGCAAAAACAAGTAAAAACTAGTACAAGTGGAGTAAAGAAGATCTGGGTTTGATCAGTTTTAGGAAGGTAGATCTGGATATATTGAAATATTGACTTGGCTTCCGATCATGATCATGATTATAATAATAATAATTAAAATAACAATCTTTCTTTTTGTTTAATACATGTGGGAAGATGAGAGAGTGTGTGTAGTTTTATAATAGAAGAAAGAACAGCTGGGTATGAGAGTGAGTGCATGAACATTGAAAGTTGAAAACGCGTTAATGGCTGGTCTTGTGAGACATGATCTGACGAGCTCAGACTATTTGACTATATATTTTTATTTTATTTATTTGTTTCTGTCTCTCTCTGCAATTTCTGTTTGTTGAGTAAAGAAAGTCAAAAGCTGGTCCACAACCCACACGAACAATTTTGTAGAAGAGCTCTGTTTGTTTCTCCCAATTTTGGGCTTTTTCTAAAAATAGGTTTTTATCATCCTTTAATTTGAGTAAATTAAAAAATTCTGGGTAAATTATAATTTAACCTCCTTTAATTTGACTTTAATGGGTATTTTCTTATGTGATTTTATCTTTATTATCTATATTACTTTAATTTTCTATTACTATTATTTATTTAGCTTCAAAATTTTAAATATTCTTGTTTAAAAATTCAAACAAATACAAATGCCTTCTAAAAACTAACAAAGTTGTCTGAAACCTGAGACATATATACCAAAAAAATAGAAATTTAGAGAGAAGTCAGAGAAATTCAGTATAAAGATTGAAATTCTTATATTTTCTTACGATAAAACTTAGTATTAGAGTCAACGAGATCCGATGAAACGCTCGCTAATCTGACGGGAATGGTAAGAAAATACAAGAATTTCAGTCTTCATTCTCAAATTCTCCATCTCAATCTCTCCATATTTCTCTATAATTTTTCTCTAAATTTCCATTTTTTTTGTGGGGTATACATGTCTAAGACTCCAGATGTATAACAAAAAATGAAAAAATAAAAAATTAGGCTAAATTGCAAGGATATCCAAAATGTAATTTAAATTACATCATAATGACCTAATATGGTGTTTCCATTAGAGAATTCTTAGTTGTAAATTATAATTATCAACTAAAAGATTCTACTAGATCCCAGAAAAATATTTTGTGGGATTTGTTCTGCTGCTGCAACAATGGGGGATATGTAGAAATCAGAGCTGGTATTATGGTAGAAGAACAGATTGGCACAGCCAAACACGATCTCATCACAAGCCAAGACAAACTACATACAGAAAGATACAAAACATCCAGGGGTATAAAATTCAACTACATGATATAAAAAGAGTGAGTAAAAAGGCTTTGCCTTTGACAATTAAAGCAATTTCCTTGCTTGTATAAACACCCATTTAAGAATTCTCTCTACTTCAACTGGAAAAATCTCTTCTTTTTTTCTCCCTACATTCACAATTTTATTCACCCTCCCAACCCAATTGCCTAGCTCTTTGCTCCCAAGCAAAAGTCACTTTTCTCTCCTTTAGCAACAATGCCTCAGCTCGCTCTCTTGCCTCCTCGCACGTTTCTGTTGCAGCGTTGCATTTTTCGGCCTCCTTCTGGTACTGGGTAGCCACTCTTTTCGCTTCAGCAAGGGTGACGTTCATATGACGACTGTGCTCTTCTGCAACTGCTTCTTGCAGTTTTAGTTCTTCGGTCAGAAGGTCCACAAACTGCTTCTCCATCTCCTCTTTTATGTCCGGGTCATCACTTCCGCAATCTGCAATATCACCATTGTCAATGTCGGGTTATGAAGAAATCAGTAGTAAAATTCTGTAGAAGTTGAATATAGATTAAAAGACATAAAGTCATATAAAAGGAGTAAAGAACCAAAACTACAGACACTGACTAAGAAAGGGAATAATAGACAAAAAGGTTATGGAGAATAATAACGGAGAAGGAAGAAAAATAGGTCAGGTAAAGATACCATCAGCGAAGACCAAGAGCTATTACTCATCAAATTTTGCCTATGGAACACTTATGGAACAGTAAGGCTCAGCCGAAATTTTGAATTCCATACTTGAGTTAGTTGATAAAACAGGACTCGTGCAGAATGTATAACTAACAGAAATACGTCAAAGCTCTTTTTACCACTTGCCTCAAATAACCTCCCTCCCAGAAAGAAAAAAGAAAAAGACAGCATAGGTATATTTGCTTTTTTTCCATCCGATTGCCTTGGGCTATGTTTAGAACAAATGAACGATTTCTATCAAAGTCATTTGGAAGTCCACATTTAGTGTAGCTAAGAAAGATTGAGATCTTGTGTGAACATTTTCAAGTAGATCCGAAACAAAATATTCTAAATTGAATCAGGACTACGTCAAAATTCCATAAAATTGTTCGTTTGTTCAGAATATTGCCTTAAGGGATCGGCAAATTACAAGAATATATTATGGTATTCAACTAAACTTCTCTCTACAAAATTGAAAACGAAATTAGAAAACCAATAGATGACTACAGCAAAGAAAGGAATAAGTAATTTTAAGATCCTCAAGAATTGGAGCAGAAAGAAAAGACTAACCTGAGACTGAGAGATTTGCTAACCCTGCAAAAGAATAACAGAAGCAAATAGACAAAAAATGTTAGTACGTAAACGAAATCTTTGCATGCTAAACTTGAAATACTTACTTTCAAAATATCTATAAAAGAAGCAATCCAGAAAATACAACTCCAGAGTATATTCCAATATACACTACTAGATAAATGACACACCAAGAAAGCAAGATAATGCATAATTACATATGAAAAGAAAAAGGAAATAAAGAATACTTATACACTCGTTAACTAAATCGGGAAAAAAATTGTTTCCTTCCTTAAAAAGATTATCCTCATTACACGGACCACCACAAAAAGGACAATCTTGTTATAGTAGATTTATATGTATATACCATGTAATTACTGAAACTTCTAAGACAGGGAACTACTAGAGCAACCTAGGCTACAAGATATGGCTCAAAATTTTCACACAAATGTCCACATTGACTTCCATTGCAACTACAATGTTGAGAATCTAAGAAAAGCCTAGTCTAATCCAATTACATCTGATCTAGATGTCTTATAAAGACAGCTATATGTAATCAATTTGGTTGTCATTGATGGAACATAATGTTATCAGGCCAAAAGTGGAAGGAGAAGGGTGAAATTTGGGCTTCAAGGGGCATTAGTGGCTGTAGGAAACATGTGGAGATATCCCATTAACTGTATTTGGGTGGTGTGGAAGGCAAGGAATAAGAGGGTTTTGGATAGGGTTGAGGATGCTGATGATTTGGATATTTTAAAGAATAGATGGTTCTAGACCTTTAGTTTTTTGTTACGGGGTTTTCTTTTTTCTATGGAAGAGTTAGCGAACCTTGTGGATAATTTGATTGATTTGTAAATTTTTGTACATGTGCGCCCCTTTAGTGCCTATAGCAATAGTAATTCACACTTTTTATTTTTTTAAAAAAAGGCTATCGGCAAAAAGTGAGCTAAGGATCTGAAGATATATACTGCTTTCAAGTAGATCGATTGGCATGGAAAGCATACTGCTGGAGAAAACTGCGAATCATTTCCAGTCAAAACAATTCAGTGTCTTTGGTTCTAGCATAAGCTACAAATGAAACCTAAAATTTTCCATAAATTCTATTATGATATATGCAGTGAATTCAATTACTAGTCAACATATTCAGTCAATAAATAAGGGTTGCAATACTAAAGCTAAAAAGTCCACAGATTTTCGGAGCCAATCATTTGAGTGTCTCATACAGAGTTGAATGCAGTGTGCCATGACCATCATTAACCAAAATCGCTAACTATATTCAACGAAATGATTTTTTTTTTTTACAGAACATATTCAAAGAAAATGATTCTTCACCTAAATTAAATTTATTTGCATATGCTTAGATTCAATGCTGCTTCCTGAGTTATTCATAGAAGAGTCATTTCTATCCTTCTCTAACTGTTTAATCATGTTATGGTAATCTGGTGGTTCCCCGGTAAGGCTTCGCTGTTTTTCAGTAACCATGATGAAAACACTGGAACTAATCGTTAAAGGTTTTCTTCGAGAAAAGCAGGTCTTAACTCTATTTAAGTATACTCGGAAACAACCTGATCAGAAAGCCATCAACACTCAAGTCACATGCATAAGACATGAACAATATCGTAATCATTAAATTATTACTAAAATTGCATACCTATAAACATCATACACATTATAGAACACCAGATCATTATTATGAATTAACTTTTTTTTTTGAAATAACAAATATAAAAATTATATTAAATCAACAATATCTAGGAGATATCACCCATTTACAAGATATTTACAAATCTATTAGTATATTTATGATATTCCCAAAATCTTCTAACCTGTAAATGTCGTGTTGCAGACCATTATTATGAATTAACACCTTACTAATAAGGGAAATAAGCAATTATGCAAACCCGAAAGTAAAATCTTCAACTACAACGATGCGCCTCTGAGATCTGAGATCCTATCAATTTAATCTACGCAAGTAAGAAAATGAAAATGAACTAATAACATAAGTAACCTCAGTAGTGAGATATTGCCCTAACACAAAACTAAGCATGAACATCCGCACGAATGGAGTACCATCTCAATAAGTCACGTAATCAAAAGGCAGATGGCTCAAAACCAACCAAAAGTAGAGAGAAAATTCTAATTCATTATGAGTATCCCAAAATCAAAGGAAGAGAAAGAGAACTCTAAAAGACAGTGTCATCAGATCAACATCGAAAACAATGAAATCTGTAACTTCACTGCAAGATCAAATAGATAATACATGGAAGACCCAATTAGCCCCTCTTGCCCCATCTCATACTGTTCAAAATAAAATCTTAACAAGAAAAACAGATAACAAAAAGGAAAAAAATCATAAATTGAGAACTGCTAAGTTCCTAAAATACACTAACACGATTAAGAAACAACAAGAACACATCTGAACCGAACTAGGTTTTCCTTTATAACATCCACTGTGTCGGTAGAAACCCAAATCATCAGACTGGGTGCCTTTAATTTTCACTCTAATCAACATATAATCAAACAAAATTACGACTTAACTCGACATCAATAGCCACTCATAAAATCCCAACAAAGACATCTCAAATTAACAAAACCAATAGATCAGACCCTCAAATAAAACAAAATGGGTAAACATTCAACCGACATTAACGAAAAGCTCATCAACAACCCAGATACTGAAAACATGTAAATCAGAACAAGAATACCCAGAAGTTGAAAGAAGGAGAGAGAGAGAGAGAGAAAGAGAGAGAGATACCGGGAGCAATCTTGAGGAGAGAGACGGGAGGAGGGCAATCACAGATGCAAGGAGGACAAGATGATTTATTATCACCTAAGCTTATCCCCTTCTTGAACCTCCAATAGAGAGCAGGCCCGCAAACAGCTAGAGCTGAAACTACGGCAAAAATGACGAGACAACACCGCAAGCAAGCCCCAGATCGCCGTGACATTTCTGTAATCTGGGTCTCCCTCTAAGCAGAAAAAAAAAAAAAAGCAAGCAGGCAGAGAACTCGCTCTGGTTTCCTCTGGCACTGTAAAAAAAAATTACGTGGGCTGATGACAGAGCGATCTAATGGAGATGGCGATGAATTGAAAAGAGAGGTATATTTATGAGCTATAATGGAAGCAGTGCGGGTATGTACGTGGTTTCTTCTTGTCAAGAAAAATTTTAACTTTAGTACCTCCACAGAGTCAAAAGCCTGTTTCTGACCACCACCATTAACCAGATCCAGTACCCAGTAACCTACACACGGTTTGACGATGGTGCCCCACCCAACCAAACAACCCAATTAGGAAACCAAAAAAAAGCTTGTTTTTTTTTTTTTTTTCTCATGACGGTGGTTGGTATGGGTTGTTCTTAACCGTTCCTTTTTTATTTCATTTTAATCTATTAATTGAGTTTTTACTTTTTTAAATGAGAAATTATGTATTTGTTTATAGAAACGATGTAATGTAAAATGCAATAATTTAATAATAAATAATTATTTTTGGTACCCAGACAAAGAGAATAGGAAAATATTTTACCAACTTTGGAGGGGAAAAGTTTCCTTTTTGAGGAAGAGGAAAGTCTCCTTTCTTCAATGGATTTTTGTAGCCTTTCCTTTAAGAAGAATAGGAAACTCAATAGACATTGCAGGCCAAGAGTTTGGACTTTTGTTCCCCATTTGCTTAGTCTTTCAACTTATTTTCTTTACTAAAAAAAATCATGAATTTAAATTTCCATGTAATAAAAATTTATGTTTTTAACAACTACAAAGACAGAATAGAATGATAAAATCATAACAGCACACAGCACACACATATAATAACACAACTTTCTAATAACAATACATGCAACACGATCTTTTAACAAAGATATATGAGACATACAGTTCACGACTCAAATCCGTGCCCTCGTATAAAATGATAAAAATATCTATCATACTCGAGGATATGGAGGGTAGCTCAGCTCACAAAACATTTACTAATTAGATTTTGTTTCATAAGTTTAAAAAAATGAGAAAGGAGATGAAATCTAGCAGATTCCTAAACTGGGTACAAAGTAAAATGTGTGATTTGTGATTCCCCCTTCGTTTCAGGAATTCAACATCTACATTCAGTTTTGAATTATAATTACTCAAACCTTCTTTACCCTTATCTATAATCTGCATAATACTCATTTATCCATCTTTGAATAATCTCAACTTCTTGCCTCCTCAGCTCCTTTAGCCAAGCTGGGTCATCCTTCGTAGCAGATCGAAAATCGACATGGTGAGCTCCTGATGAGAAGTTTCAACTTCATAAGACTGATAATCATGCCAAGCAAATTCATAGCACATGAGAGAACTATTGAATGATAGTTTGTATACCTTTCTCGGTGACAAGAGCAATGATGCTGGCAGATATATTTTTCAGCACACTGTGCAAGCGAAATTTTTAAACTTAGTATTTGCACTTAATCGAAACCCAAGAAATGAGAAGGTCAAATAGTGGATAAAGGCACGATAGAAAACCAAGTAACAAGAAAGCCAAATAGTGCACAATGGAATGAATCCACGAGTAAATAATAATCTGGTTTTGATATCACGTAGAAAATAAAAGTTGTGTCGACTATTTTAAAAGTTTAAACTAACAGAAAAGTGACCTAATCTATTGCTTGCTATATATTCTTAAAAGTGATGCTACCTGAAGTCAAGAAAATAGGATTTTCTAGACCACGTCTGGAAACCTTTAGTTAATCCAGCATGAAAAGTTAATCAAGTAAATTTCAAATGAATAGTACTAGCCTGCACTTTAATGCCAACGGAGGATAAACGAGAAAGATGAAAATAAAGTTACTGAAACAAGAATAACTGACCCTCCTCTGCTCCAGGGATCTTGCATTCCATTGGAAAATACGATGTTACTGCCAAATCTTTTTAACACCTGCTCGATTCTCTGGAGTCATAGAAGTTTAGGCTCTAATACCATCTTACCCATCGTTGCTAATTTCAAGATTGCAAAGGAAAAAAACTCACTTTACCACCAAATTCAGTTGTTATCCAGTGCGGTCTAGGTCTCACTCCATGTGTCTTCATGCACTGTTCTGCAAACTCTTGATAATCAAAACCCGATGAAGGAAACATACTCTGATTAGAGCAAGTCATGGGCATCACCATCTCCGTACATACCTATGCAGTCATTAAATTATAATTTTACTGTTCTAACATACATGTTAAAATATGTGGAGTAGGAAGAAACATATTCGACTTCTTAATTTTAGGAATCTCAGGATTGCTCTAATCGTTTCACTAGAAAAGTCCCACTGCCGAAATTGCAATAGAAATAATCCAATTATCTCTTAACTTATCAAATGACTCAGAAAGTAAAGTTGATTTTTTTGTCAGTCAATAAACACAAAAGCTCCAGATTGATGGTTATATGATACAAAGGCAAAGAACTTTATACCTGCCAGTCCCAAAGATGAAGTCCATGAACATCAGCTGCATGTTCTATGTCGAAACATTTTCTTGCTTGTGAATAATTGTAATATAAGCTTGCAGCTGCAAAGGCCCGGCTAAGCCTAGTAGCTCCTGCTGGGAATCCATCGATGATTTTGCACATCTACTCGGTAAAAACAGTTCAATGACAGCTAATATACCCAGTAGTTCTTGTATGTTAAAATTTGGAAGAGTCAAATTGTATGTCCTCTCATAATTATACATGTTTATTTTATATAAGCAATTTCTACCTGTTGCACAGGATAGGCAGGTAATGGCATCATGAAATTGGCATCTGTTGGATAATTAACCATGGCAGTACTAACAAAAGCTGTCCATAGCCAATCCCTAGCTGAATAGATTGAATGAAGGTCCCTGAAATTCGAGGGAAATATCCCATTTATTTCAAGAACCAAAATCTTATTTACGAGAAATTATTTTGTATAACAGGTATGTGTTGTGTAATATTCCTTTTCATCATTGTTACTGAAAGAAAATCTTGAACTACCAATAAATATTCATGAAGTCAAAAGACGAAATTACACTAGCACATATTTGATATACAAAATAATCTATCATATAAAAAGTTTCACTCTTTCTGTTAATTTTTTTCTAAACAAGGAAAAGGTCGAAACTTTACTTGCAAGTTCTGAATGTCCTGCTCAATTCAGCCAGGCCTTCTCTTTGAGCCGAGAGAGCTTCAAGCTCTTCCCAGCTCCCCTTTATCACTTCAAAGCAATTCAAGCTTGCATCCTGTTCATATTAATTATAGAAGATAAACTAACAAAGATCAATTCAGAGATGAAATCACAACACTAGGCTAAAGCAGGAGATTGAAAGACCTTGAAATCTTGAGAGACTGCATCATAAAAACTTGACCATGGAACAATGTCATCAAACTGGAGAATAGGAGCTGAAGATGCCAAAGCACCCATGGCTATATGAGGGTATTTCAGTCTAAACCAAGCTGCTAGCACTGTATGCAAATACTTTCACGTCAATGAAAAGGTATAATCTTTTGATTGGCCATTAATAGATAAACCTACTGTAACAACCACCTGATCCAGATAATTTATATAGTCCACAGAACATTAATGGCTGTTTCATTACAAATAGATATTGATATTCCTTGAATTACTACACGTAGTACTTTTACAGGCTGTTCCACACCACATGCATAGATTAACTCATAAAAGATTATAAAGTTCAATCGTTAAATGTTCTTCTTAATTGAGAAAAGGATGGGGAAAAATAACTTACTTCCTCCATAAGAACCACCAAAGACCATAACAGGAGAAGCTTCAGAGGACAGATTCTGCTTCAAGCTGGTAATCAAGACTGCAAAATCAGCCAATGCTTGCTGTGAATTCAAGTACCCTAATGTCTCTGCTGACTTGTAAGACTCATTTCCAAACGGCATGGACTCCCCATAAAACCTATGCTGAAAAGAAAAAAGAGAGAAATTCACAACAAAAACCATCAATATCCACATCAAAATCAAACCAAAAAATCATGTTTTAACCATCCAGAAACATGATTTTGCGTTTCCTCTGACACCCACAAACTGATTGAGCAAATCAAGGAAACAAACACACAGAAAGTTTTGAACTTCTAGTACTTGTTCTTCCTAAAAAACCAGTACCTCGACGAAAACTACCAGAGCTTGGAACTTGGGAGCAATGTCAAGTAAGAATCCAGTGTTAGCAGCAAACCACTCAATATCCCCTTCATTTCCAGTATAGACAAATAAAGGAGCTCCTTGGTGCCAGTAATGGCGGTTGATTAGGTACTTCTGGTAGAAGATTTTGGAGCTCTTGGGTTGGAAAGTGAAGTGGTCTAGTACTTGGGGAAAGTAATGGGAGCTGTATGGGATGTTTGGTTTGGGGTTCTTAGCTTGTTTGAACAGAGACTGGAAATGTGTTGGTGTGGGAAAAACCGCCGGTAATGAATTTGCTGGTTTTAGCGCCATGAAAATGGTGAATAGCAGAAGGAGAAATGATTTGCAGGCAGCCATTTCTCTGTTGAGGAAGAAAGAAGAAAGAGAAGTTTAGTTTAGTTACAGAGGTTGCTTATGCTATAACTTTTCTGGGTCTCTGCTCCGTAAAGCAGGTTTAGTAATGTGCCGTTTTGGCTTCTTATGTTAAGCTTTTAGGCCATGGCGTGCTCTGTTCTGGAGTCTGGACCGTGGGGCGGGGGGAGAGAAAAAGAAAGATGACATGAAGGAAGTCTGTTCTGGATTCTCTGGATGACTGTGTGCCCATCTATGGAACCGTGCCGCGGTAAATTTTACTGCGGTAAATTTAATTACTGATACGTAACTCATAATTGTAATTAACCTCATGTGATTTTTTTTTAATTTTCATTTAATTAAAAATAAACTATTCATACTGAAATTAAAAATAAAAAATCAGAATAAAGTTATAAAATTTTTATAAATTGTAATTTAATTTTTTTATTTGAAATTTTATAAATTCAGTATCTATTATTATCTTCATTTCGAAACTATTAATTAAATTAATATAATTTATTATTTTATAAGACGTAAAAGAAAAATGTTTGGAAAAAAAAAATTGTTAGAATTAATATTAAAATTTTCCGAGTTTATATGCAATTTTTTTTTTAAAAATTATCTTCATCATTTTTTAATTAATTAATTAATATATTATTAGAATTATAATATAAATTTTATCGAATTTATTATATTTAAATGAAACAAAAAATTAAAAATATAATTTAATATTTAATTTATTAAAAAAAACTAGTTGAGAGTACTAAATTTGAAAAAGAAGAAATCATTGGTAGTGAATATGAAAATTAATTTTTAATGGCTAATTAAAAAAAAAAAAAGATGCAAACTAAACAAATTTTTGACAAATTACAACCTAGTAATAAACGTGTGTATATATATGTGTATGTATACAAATTAATGGACCTTTCAAGAATTAAAGAAGAATCTCATATGGTATTATATAATAGTAGAGTTAATTTTTTTTTTTTTCAAAAATTTAAGTACAATAAATTATTTGATCTATTATTTATTATTTATATATTAATATAAACGTTAAAAAAGTTGTATTAATATTATTACTTTATTTAAAATAAAATAATGTTTTGAGAATAACAAGCGAACATATAACAAACTACTTCCATTCTCTCGATATTACGGAGAGACTCAATCGATACTTCGAATTGAAACCTAACTCGGTTTTTATCAAATATGTATTCACGAATATAATAATATTGATTTTTAACTACTGTGATTATTTTTTAAAATCTTATCTAAGTTAATTACTATGTAATTAAGTAAATTAACAAAGTTAATTAAAGGTTACCGACATACTAATTCAGGTATGGTGTATGAATTCCAATCATTCATGGGGTGCACAGGGTTTAAGTGGGATTCCATGATAATGCTTTCCCAATGGACCCCGTAGATACAGAAGATTGACATTTAAAAAGTTGGCTTACAATAATGCTATATGTATAGGTTGGAAGCCCGCATAAAACAGTGTAAAAGAGACTCAGAGAACACCATAGATTATTATTCTAGTTAATAAACAATTCTTTAATGTTATAATGAAGTTCCATAATTTACAGCAATGTTGGATTATAATTCAAGTTGTGGCCTGTATGTAACTAACTGTAATATTCTCTTTTTCTAATATGTAAATCAACTAGTCAAGGTAGCACGAAAAAAACCCGAGTAGTTTTCAAAAAAGTAAACACGAAAACTAGGTTACTAGAACCTCAAGAAACCATTAATTGAATTTACCAGACTCACAAAATCTGATTCTGATGAGGTGAGATAGAACTTGTCCATGATGTTGAAAATGAAAAAATGTTGCAAAAGCTAACATACTCCAAACATGGAAACATGTTTTTTTTTTTTAAAAGACAAACATAAATATATATATATATATATACTAAATAATTGCAACAGTGGTCTGGTCTTGTACAATCCGAAAACATGAAAACTAAGAGTCCCAATTCTAAACATTCGGTACAGAAGTGATTGTGATAGGAAAATCTTTTTGTCGAACATTCAGTGTTAAATATATCCAGAAGGAACAAAACACAAATTTCCAATCAAACAATTGGTATTTGATATGAACATATACATCACCATTTTGTCAATCGAGCCAAGCCTGCAGGGTTCCACTCTAGAACGATCGTACAACATCGCGGGGCAAAAGCTTACAGTATAGTACAGCACTGATTGGTTTTCTTTGCCTGCTTGTAGAACATCTGTTTCAACCACCAATAAGAGGTTATTACTCACTGCACCAGGTATGCAACAACTGGTGCACTTTCAGATAAAAGTAGGCATAAAAAGGATATTTAGGAAACTCCTCGAACAGCTTAAAAATTTCATGAAATTATTATGGCAGAAACAGGAACACAAGTAAAGACACCAGAAAATCTATTGGTCATTTTATGTCTTCTATTACCAGATTCCGTATGTAGTAACAGAATCAATTAGAAAAGCTTATGACCAGATTTGATATTCCACAACTAAAACCAATGAACATATGAATCCAATTATGTTCACAGAGCAACAGATGGGATCTCCTAACCCTGATTACCAAGTTTCTATATACTGTAAAAGGGAAGTGAAGTAACAGCAATAAGGTAGACAATAAACAAGTAATAATGATAAGTACATGACTTCACATTTCAAAATTCTGAGATGTGGTACGTGATGGACCTTGATTGCTATTTGGAACGATAAAATGGGATTTTGGTGAAATCCAATTCAAAAGGGTTGAAAACATTAATCTGAACACATACAAGTTACGTTTAGAACTGTTAATTTACCTGTGATGCTGCACTCAGATCAGAACTTTTCTCAACTAAACTATCCAGCTTCTCCCCTCGAGCAAGAACACTGTCAATAGTTTTATGCTGCACCAAGAAAACTACACATAAGAAACATATTGTGACATTGCTCTTCGAAAAGATTAACCTCAGAACATAGGCTACAAGCAATAAACTCTGGCAAGGAAAGGAAAAAACATTATAAAGATAGGCACTTCACATAATAACTAAAGTAAGACTAAAACTGAAGAGGTCTGTCATAGAAGGCCATCATCATTTAGGACAATTTCAGCCATCTCCATCATGATAATTGGAAAGGGAAAACTTGTTCTTTGCATCCTTGTCTTAAAAGAATCAACTTACCTCACTACTCTAAAGCATAAAAGACAAACAATAACACTGAAGCCAATTCTAGATATACACATTACATACAAGATTTAGTCCCAACAGTTCAGCAGGATGAACACCTCTGCGGCTCTATAATTGCCAGATGCTTTATTCAGGTTACAGTATGATAGGGTGGGAACCGGTTATTAATCTGTTTGGCAGAAGACTTGCAAGCTGGAAGAAGAGTTTTCTATCAAGGGGAGGGCAGATTGATCCTCATTAAAATTACACTTTAGAACCTCCCCATTTACTACTTGTTTGTTTTCACCATTCCTGTTCCTGTAGCCAAGAAGCTTGAATCTATTCAAAATAGATTTCTTTGGGTGATTTAGACAGCAGAAGGAGATATCATCTTGTTAGTTGGGAGGAAGTTAAGCGACCGATCAGGATGGGTGGGCTGGGGCTTAGAACAATTACTACATGACAAAGCTCTCCATGATAAATGGATATGGAGATATTTGTTAGAGGATAACAGTCTGTGGAAGAGGATCATTGAGACTAAATGGATGAGGAGGGACAGAGACGGCAGCCTCAACATTGCAAACAGAACTCACGGGATGATTTTGACCGGTTTTGTACTCATTCTTGCGAGAAAACACGTTAAGGGGCCCCGATTGGCCGAACAAAATCGAAAAATAGAAGTTTAACTGGTGGTGGAGTTTTCTGGTGCGATAGCTCCACCAGTTTACCTTCGCGGTTGGGCGTTTTTCTTCGCTCAACCTGTGAGAAACAGAATGATGAATACAATGGTAGAAAAATCGTACAAGATAGGAATCAGAAAGGGTCTCATCATAAGCGATTTTTTATTTTTTCTGTGACGGTGCCGCCGGACTTTACTCACGGTTTTCGGCTCATTTACCGGTCCTTTTACTCTATTTTGGCAACAGGGATGTTCAAAATTGAATTTTGAGTGAATGAAATTTTTTTTACTTTTTTTGGCGGTCGGCTCCCTTCTTCTGCGACTGGCTCTTCTTCTCCGACGGGAGTTGCATAATGAGTATGTATAAAAATGTGCTTGCTTGCATGCATTGGGAAGTTGGAAGAGGAGACAATACCAAATTCTGGCAGGATATCTTGTGTGGTGATAAAAGTCTTATGGACAGCTTCCCTATGATCTTTGCAATTGCACAAAACAGGAATCTTATGGTCAGTTTATTTTTTTAAAAAAAGGAATCTTATGGTCAGTGAAGTCTTCATTGACGCCGGCAATGGGGTCTGTTCAGTTACAATCAGCAGAAATTTACAGGATCGGGAGTTGGCTCAGATTGAGATTTCCTGCAATTGATGGCCACCATCCAACTTTATGATAGAAACGACAAGCTGTGCTGGAATCTACAGAAAAATGACAATTTCTCTGTCAGCTCCTTCTACCGTCATCTGGCTAATAATGAAGCGGAGGGTGGTATGATGTTTCCCTATAAGATCATTTGGAAGATGCAAGCACCCCGAGAACTTCTTTTTTCCATGGGAAGTGGCCAAAGAGTGCATCTTGACTATTGATAATTTGATAAAAAAGAAGAACAAACATTCTAGTTAACAGATGTTTCCTTTGTAAGTTCACCACTGAAAATTGCAACCATATCTTACTTTGGTGCGTCTATACCTCCAAACTTTGGTCTCTGGTTTACAGCCTACTGGGCGTCCACTGGGTAATGGTTGGGTCGGTGAATAACTCTTGGCTTAGGAGGGCTTTGCTTTTAACAACCACGTTGCCGGCCTTATCCCTTTATCAATCTTTTGAGTTATTTGGAAGGAAAGGAACAATAGGCCTTTCAATGGAATTGAAGAAACAGAAACATTAGTAAATATCAAAGATAGGTGATTTCATTATTTTGGGTCACAACCAACATACTTTAGAAGACTTTGGAGTGATTGTAGATATACCCATTGACACGCAATTGCTTTTGTACATAGGGGCACCCCCTTGGTGCCATTTACTTAATATACATTATCACCTTTTATTTTTTTTTTAAAAAGCAATAATTACCCTCGTTCATCTTGCTCTGTTTTCTAAACATTTTTTCACTATCCTCCATCGTTTCAAAAACTTTCAGTTTTTACCTTGATTGGTTAGAACATGATAAAAGGAAAGGACAGAATGATTATCATGCAATTCAGTTTTGGAAATCAGTCATAGCACATGTGCATGCACAAACATGCAAAGGGGAATGATAGTTTTCTTTTGTATAAAATGAAAGGGAACAACTGATATTAATCAATAAAGTGAGCTATTTATACAAAACCAAACAGAATATTCTGTATTAGAAAAGGATAAAAATAGTTTGTGCAGGCAAACTACTTACAAGAATAATTTTTGTTTCATCCAATTCCCTCTGAATTTTCAGTAGCTTGTCAGCCTCTGCAGGGTCCTGAATATTTTAAAAGCGGAAAAAACTATGGTCAAATGCTAGCGCTAATTATTGAAAAAGCTTGGTCAGCCTAAGTGATTAACAAATATTATTCATTTTTTTTTAGGTGAATAAACTATGGTCAGAAGTAATAAACAAATTCAGGGAGAATATAGAAACCTGAAATTTGGCGAGAGATTCATTCAAGTAAGGCCATGGTTGAGTGCTATCTGATTGAATTGCTTTCCATGAGTCACCAAAATTCTTCTGATACTCATCTAGCACCTACCAAACATTATATCTCAAAATTTATTCATGAAACTAACATATATAAATATAAGAAAGATTGGAAAAGTACACAAAAGAGAAATGATAAAGCCCCTAAAATCTGTGGAGATCTAAGCAAACCATTTTATGTATTACACTACCAAATAATTGCAAGAATTTGAACATGAGATAGCCCACTTAGGCCAGCCTGTATTATTGCAGCATGCAGATATGACAACTTCCCAAGGATGCACATGTAGATCCCAGCATGGTAATGAATTAAGGAAGCCATCCCCACACATCATGAGCTAAAGTAGATAAGCTCTTCATTTCAATGTGTAAATTTGAGTGCCAAGAAATTCACTCTCTAGTACTTCAGCTGGAGATGAGACCTTAAAGGGTGAGATATATTTTAGCTGCCTGTCCTATATGACACAGAAAAAACATCTTACTCATGGAAAATGTTCCCCACATCTTTAACCCAACGTTATTCATTTACAGTACATCATTAAGGAAGGCTCTATTAGTACAATTTTAACAAAGGTACACATCACATACATCTGATAGAAAGACAACACATTTAGGATGCTTGCCATCGCCTTCTTTTTACATATAATTCTAATTTATTCAGAAATAAAATTCCATTCATGTGTAAGAAAGATTCAGCAATTCTAAAGCGAAAATACATAAACAATGAGTACCTGCTTCAACAACACAGGGAAATTTTTGAGTGACAAAGACCTTTTCTATTTTTGACACTCATCACATACTCAATTGATATGTATTAAACTGTCTCCAAAAGAAAACTAATATGTACAAAATCATGTCACGAGCCACCCGCAAAATTCCATTTAAGTGTTTGCAAATGATAATCACTATGCGCACTCTTTCCACAGGTCAACATCAGAGTCTTCAATTACCTGGTTGAGAACAGAAAACGCGCTTCGAACTGGATAGTGATCATCCATAAATCCCACGGCACAGAGGCCATTGCTATTGTAAGCATGCACCTTGTACTCTACACAACCCGAGCAAAAAAAAAAACGAAGACTCAATTCGTGTAATTATAATTCCAACAGAAGATCCTAAAATCATAATATGTGTGTATATATATATATATATATATATATATATATATATATATATATATATGGCAATTAACATGTATATCATCAATAAAAACACAAATCCGAAAAAAAATAAATCAAGTACTCGAAGAAATTCCATCAAAGAAAGATAAACATACATACGAACCATAAATATTCCTAAATTGAAGATATGACAACAGAAAAAGTAACCACCATACAAATTAGCGTATGATTATTAAAAAAAAAAAAGATAAAACCCTGAAATGAAAGAAACCGGATTGGAGCAGGAAAGGGAAAGGCGGACCTTCATGTTGGACGGACTGGCGCTGGCTGGGCGGGGTCCGTTTGGCGACGGTCCGACCAACGAAGACGACGAACTCTTTGACGCTGGAGCGCTGGAAGTACCCGAAATGCGAGACATCCGATGCGTTAGCGAGAATTATCGGATCCGATCCATCCGGCTTGCACCTCAACACCAGCAACGCCGTGATCTTCATCCCTCCCTCTCTCTAAAAAATTCTGATTACAGTAAAAACTTTGTTTCTCTCGGAGAAAAATTGTTCATCTGCAGTACTCGACTCCTTTTCCCTCTGAGAAAGCATAAAAAATTGTAGTGCCGGATTCGTGAGAAGCAAGCGAAAAGAGCAGGCCTTTGTTACCTGTGGAGAGGGATTTAATTATCTACGGTAACGTCCACGGGAAAGAATTGGTGGTAATGAGCTGGCGATATTTTATTGGTTGACCGACATGGAATTCCCCGGTTGCGATCATCATAAAGGGACAGCCGTTGGTTTTGTGGATCCTAAAGTGTCTACCATTTTGAGCCGTTCGATTTAACGACTTTAAAGCTTACACGTGTCCCTTAATTTCATTCCATTTTTTTTATTGCACTATAAATGTGATACACAAATTAAACGACTATTTCGTGAATGTTAATTTTATGAAATTATGAAGTATTAATAAAATTAAAATAAATATTTAGATAAAAATATAATAGAACTCCACCTTTATTTTTTAATTAAATATTTATTTAATTTCTCTGTTACCAAATAAAAAATATATAATTATAAATAAATAATAAAATATCTAAATTAATTAATTCAATAATATATAAATTTAAATTTAAATTTAATTATTTAATAATTAATATTTACAAATAATATAATATTTTTAATTAAAATAAAATTTAATTTAATTTAATAATTACAGTTCTATTAATATATTAAATATTTAAATCTCATTTTACATCATATTTATTTACACTAAATGGGATTTTGTTTGTATTAATTTTGATTATACTTATTTTGATTTTGGATATGTACTTAATTCGACTTAAATTTAAAATAATCAATAAATTAAATATATGATTAGATGAATAATTGAATTATGCTAAATGGTATGGTAGACTCTTGAGCTCAATTTTTATGATTTAAAAAAATGTAATTATTAAAAAATAATGATGCTAAAATATTCATAAAATATTAAGATGGTGTATATATATATATATATATATATATATTAAATAAACTCGTAATTTATAAGTTGGAAAAATTAAACTCATTAAAGAAAACTTGTGACTTTACTTAATCAAATCAATTCAATCTAAAATATTTAAGACTAATATCCACAAAAATGTAGAATTAGTTTTAAATATGACACAAAATTAGAATTATAATGTTCGAAAATGGAATTTCAATGAAATTCGTATCTATCCGAAATAAAGCATTCTTTGCCTTCCACATAACTTGTACAAGAAAAGTTCAAAGTAAATCTCATAAAACGTCAAAGTTTCATAGACTATTTTTTTTCCGGATGCAGGTAGTTTGTATCTTATATTTCACATACCTTTTTTTTGAGATAATACGTGCAGATCATTACGTCTTTTATATGGGTCGCAACTTATTCGATAAAAAAAAAAAAAACTATTTTAAAATCGTTATTGTTACAATTGTTGTTCGTCAAAGATTAAGTCTTCATTTCTTTGTCATAAGATCACCAACTTTCTTAACTTTCTAGACATTGTGGAGGCTTCAATTTCATACATGGTGTTAGAAATTTTTTTTTTAAAAAAAATTTAAAAATTAAAAATAGAAAAAAAAAAGTGTGATTCTAATTTGATGGGAGGATAATTTCTTGAGAGGATAATTAGAGACTTAAATTTTAATTTTTATCTAATACAAAAATAAAATATATATTACAATATATTTAAAAAAAATTGAAAAAATTAATGCAAGTTTATTTAAAAACTAAACCCAAATATCATTTTAAGTAGTATTAAAAATTTATATTTTAAATTAATTCAAATTTTATAAATAAATCACAATAAACAAGGTATGAAAATCAACAGTAAATTAAATAATTTAATTAATTAATTAATTAATTTTAATTCCAACCCTTTTCACTATAAATTAAATACAATGAAATATTTAAGTAACTTATTTTTATTTATTTATTTATTTATTTATAAGCCGCAATAAATAAAGGCACTTCGTAATTAAGAAATTTGGAGTTTCTTAAAAACGGTTAATTCGTTAAGACTTCGAGCTGTTCCCTCTTTTGCCGCGAGAGACAGAACAGGAAACAAAAAACTCTGGTCTAAAAACAAGGATCAAAAATAGGAAACCTTTTCTGAATCTATTATTATTAATCATAGTTTCTTAAAAAAAAAAAAAATTAAAGGTGGTGAATTTTTTAACCACACTTCAAGTGTAATAAACGGGTAGGATTTATGAAGGAGGAAATAAAAAAGGAAAATTCTTGTTTTAGGTTTCCGATTAATTAACAATTCCCCTGGTCATTATTGTTTCTTCTATCTCTCTTCGGTTCATCAAATTACATTTCCTCAGAAAAGTTTCTTCTTTAGGTGAAACTCGAAGGGAGATGTTCATTTTCTTCTAATAATCTAATCGCATCTCGGGGTAATTTTTGTTTTTAAATTTGTTTGTATCGATTGGATACGGAAGAAAGCTTCTTACTTTTCTATATTTCATCTTCTTCTGTTCTTAAAAATGTATAAGTTGTTTTGTATGTGTATTCTGATACGGCATAAGATTTAGTTAAAAGGCTCAAACACATCTTGGCAGCATGTATATGTGGGTGTATGCATATATGTATACGTAGGTGTGGTGAGTGATATGTATGGATTTATGTATTTTGATTTTGTAATGCATTTTTAACTGGGTGTGAACAGGATAAGAAGAAAATGATCAGGTGTTTGATTTTCCTTTCATTGCTGCTTCAAGTAAGCTATGCACAAAAAGTACCTCAACCAGATCCATCAACCACAGGAGATGCTCCTAAAAAATGGCTAACTTTGAATGGTAACAAGGATTTTAATCTTCTCCTTTCTTTCCACTCTTCTTTAACTTTGATTTTTCTTTGTTCAAATCAGTCCTACCATGATCAACACAATAAAATCTCTGTCTATTAACATATGTTGATCTTGATCAAGATAATTTACCAACATGGTTCAAATTTGGTTTGTAGGAGGACAGCCAGAGATCATAGCTCGGGGCGGATTCTCAGGGATTTTCCCTGAATCCAGCGCACCTGCAAATCAGATGGCATTAGACACCAGTTTGTCAGACACGGTATTGTTGTGCAATCTGCAACTTACCCAAGACGGATTTGGAATTTGCTTGCCTGATATCAGGCTCGATAACACAACCACCGCGCCCATGGTGTTTCCCAAAGGCAAGAAGACATACAAAGTTAATGGACAAGATGTTCATGGCTGGTTTGCTTTGGATTATCCAATTGACCAGTTACTTGGCAGTGTAAATTGTAAGTCTAAAAAGGACCTAAATGTTAAGTTTTTGTTCCTATTCTCGTGATGATTCTATGATAACATTCTAATATTACATAATAGTTCAGTGAGTTAATATATATTTTGTATGACTCAGTAATTCAAAACATTTTCTCGAGACCGAGTCTCTTTGACGGCCTATTGCCAATTTCAAGTGTTGAGGATGCTGTAGGAGTTAGACCTAAAAAGTTCTGGCTGAGTGTTCAGGTCTCTTTCTATATCTCTCGTTCCTTGATTTCAAACCTACCGACACTAGCATTGTTATGGTGACATGGGTCAATTATATATCTACTCTATGTTGCAGAATAATGCATTTTATGCCGAACACAAGCTCAGCGTAGCAGCATATCTACAAACTGCAAATAGAGTTATTATAAATTATATTTCATCACCTGAGATTGGTTTCTTGAAGAGCATCAGTGGGCAGATAAACAAAGGTAGGACGAAGCTGATCTTCGAGTTCAAAGAACTTGATGCCACTGAGCCAACAATCAACAAGAAATACAGTGCAATTTTGCAGGATCTTGCAAGTATCAAGGTCTTTGCATCCGGGATACTTGTCCCGAAGGAATACATATGGCCTGTTGATGCGAATAGATATCTGAAACCAGCCACAACTTTGGTAGCAGATGCTCATAAACTTGGACTAGAAGTGTATGCATCTGGTTTTGCAAATGACAAGCAAGCGAGTTATAATTATAGTTATAATCCTGTGGCTGAGTACTTGCAGTTCATCGATACTTCCCAATTCGCTGTTGATGGTTTGGTTACGGACTTTCCTCCTACAGCATCAGAAGCTGTTGGTAAGGCCATTAATTCTCATGTCATCCCCCTGAGTTCATTAAATGGCACTAAGCTAGAGCATATAAAACATGTGTGTATATATATATATGCCTTTGATTCTGATATGACCTCCAAATGCTCTTTGATTGTGCAGCATGTTTTGCTCAACAGAACCCGAAGAATCGCAAACAAGGTAAGCATTTCCTGTTGAGGAGTAAAAATTTTAAGCAGGACAAATAGAAAGACATAACCCTCATGTTTTATTCTCCAGGACAAGCTTTGATCATAACCCATAATGGAGCTAGTGGAGTTTACCCTGGCAGCACTGATCTTGCATATCAACAAGCAGTGAACGATGGAGCTGACATAATAGATTGCTCAGTCCAGATGTCAAAAGATGGCGTAGCCTTCTGTTCAGATTCTGCAGACCTCATGGCTAGCACCACAGCCATGACTATGTTCATGTCTCGTGCTGCTAGCATACCTGAAATTCAGAATAACAGTGGAATCTATTCTTTTGATCTAACATGGAGCGAAATCCAATCCGTGAAACGTAATCTTCTTCAATTACATCTCCTCATCAAGTAATCTCCTACTGTTCTTGCTAACTATATAGTAAATATCTTGTTTCAGCTCAAATTCAAAGCCCCTTTGGAAATTCTGCTGGATTCCTGAGAAACCCGGCAAACAAAAACGTTGGTAAATTACTGACTTTCAGCGAGTTCTTGGAGTTTGCCAAGACAAAGGCAGTCACTGGAATATTCATCAACATAGAGGTAAGCATTAAGCAATACGCAATAAGCAATCCCATTTTGTCATATCATTCAACCCAACACAACAACAATAATAGTGTCTCAATGTCACAGAATGCTGCTTACCTAGCATCAAAGAAAGGCCTTGGTATTGTAGATGCTGTCAAAACTGCCTTAAGCAATGCTACATTCGACAAGCAATCGACGCAGAAGGTCTTGATCCAATCCGATGATAGCTCAGTGTTGTCTAGCTTCCAGGATATCCCAGCTTACACAAGAGTCCTCAACATTCAGAAAGAGATAAGCAGTGCTCCTAAACAAGTAGTGGAAGAAATAAAAAAGGTTGCTAATGCAGTTACAGTCCCTAGACCCACACTCATTACAGTCTCAAATGGCTTCGCCACAGCTCAAACCAAGGTGGTGGAAGAATTACACGCTGCAAATGTATCAGTCTTTGTCTCGGTCATGAGAAACGAATATGTCGCCATAGCTTTTGATTACTTCTCAGACCCAATTGTGGAGCTTGCAACTTTCATTGCAGGGGTTGGAATTGATGGAGTCATTACAGATTACCCAGCAACAGCTGTTCAATACATGAGTAAGAGCTAAAACTGAGATACCATTAAGCCAAAACCTCTAAAAAATCAAAATTTGTGACAAATTTATGGTGGGTTTTGCAGAGAGTCCATGTTCAAACTTGAATTCGAACTTGAGTTATTCAATCTTACCGGCTCAACCTGGTGGTCTGATGAGTGTAGCTGACCCACAAGCACTGCCACCAGCAGCAGCACCCAACCCGGCTCTTACTCCTGCGGATGTGATTGACCCACCGCTTCCTCCGGTTGCTGACGTACCCAAACCGAACTCAACAGCTGCTGATGGACCGGCGGCAGATGCAGCTGCAGAGGGGCCTGGTTCAAGCGGTGTGGCAAATGGTGTCGACATTGTTCTTCTTCTGAGTCTGGTGTCCATCGTGGTGGTCGGCCTCCTGTTTTAAGAGTGGTTGCCATGTCAAATTTCTTAGTAGTATATAACCTCACTAATGTTTACCCAAGTTATTGCAATTGCCATAGCAGAAACCAAGCATAGCAAACGAATTGGGATTAGTTAAATTCTAAGTGTTTGATTTGGAGTTGGGTACTGATAATTCACATTTTCTTCCTAGATTAAGCATGGATTAATCTTCTCTGAACATGTAAATTTTGGTATTATAAATCAATTTTAATACGTTTTCAGTCTGGTTTTCAAATTACCACCATGTTTAGGTCATCTCATGGTTAAGAATCTCAAACTCAATGGTTGCTCAAGCACACGTTAAAGATCGTTAATCATGTGACTGCCCTGTTCGTCCCAATTTTAGAACAATTAAAATACAGAAAACTTCTCTTTCTTTTTGTCTTTCTGGAATAATGGAGGAGAAAGAGATTGGGGATGAGGAGTAACAGGGCTCAGATTCGCCTGTGATGGTAACAAAAGGGCAGGACAAAGTAATCCGCCATGGCTGCAACATCGAAGCAACCTTGTGGAGGAAAGAGGACATAACAGTCATTTCACACGCGCAAGAATAAGACGACAAAGTTGCCCAGCCAATAAAACGGCACCGTTCCCGCCCAAATGCTTGACTCACAGTATGAAAACATCGTCACAGCCTCTCTGTCGAAGAAGAAGAAGAAGAAGAAGAAGTCGAACAAGAAGATTATTATTATATATATATATACATACGTACACACACACAGATCCAGAGGACCAATGATACGTATTCAGATCTAAAGATCAATAGATAGCCAGAGAGAGAGAGAGAGATAGAGAGTGGTTGTTGTTGAAGATAGATAATGGAGAAATCATTGGCTCCGCAGACATTCAAAGAGAGGAGGCAACAACCCTTCCTCCACTATCTCTCTGAGAGCAAAACCTCATTCTGAAAAGAAACAGTCCGATCTGTTGACCTAATTCGATAAATACAGTAGGTTTGGGAGAGAAGGGTATGGTTGTAATACCGACGCCGTGTCGAGGGCTTTTTCGTCAATTCGAGACGACACCCGAACCTCAATGCGCTGCGTTTTGAAAAGACGTGGGTCGGAAGAGATGCATTTGGTAGGTTAAATTATAATTTCAGTGTTCTAATATTCTTGGCTGTGGTAACAAGTAAATAATTGTACAGTTATTTTAGTTCTAATTATTAAATTGCAAATTACATATACATTCAATTTAAAACATTGAAATATAATTTGTCACGGGTATATTATAAGTTTACCTTATAATAATAGATTTAATAAAATTATATTATTCTAAATTTTTTCAAACCTGTTATATGGAGATTAAATCTTATAAATGAGGTAATAAAATTTGTAACTTCATAAATATATTATTAGTAAACATATAATACTAAATATATTGATGAAAGTAAAATAAAATATTTTTTAATTATAAAATTCTTTTAAATTAATATATTAAATTTTTTTATGATTTTCTATTTTATCGTACTAATTTTTACTCTACCTTCCCCGAGCTCGAGCTAATTCTCTCTGGAACTCCATTTAAAACTTTAAAACATTTCACGGATTCCTTCCGATCTTATTTTCGAATTTCGATAGAAATAGTATAAAGAAAATTTCTATTTGATGTAGTTATTTTATGATTAAGAAGCAACTACTTCTTGTACGGATTGTATATGAATATATTATAACCATAGAATACTCCATCACTGCGAATTACTACATTTATTCGAGTGATCCACAAACCACAAAAGTCTCTATTTTTCCTACCTCTATCCCGATGAGCCAAAACCGAAGCTCTTACTCTCTATTTAGTAATAGTTCGAGTAAGTCCTGAATGAGCCTCTTGAAAGCTTGATGCAAATAAACGAATTTTTGTTCTACGTCTTCGAGTTATATATCGAGGTTTAATTCTGATCATTGAATAAATGAAACTTTGATGAATAACTAATTCTAAATTTGACCCGACCATGAGGCCCACTAAGACCAGGTGTATGTAACTCGTCAGTTGGCCCAGGCTCATTCCGCCATAGGCCCGGCCCATTGGCCACCCCCAACCCCCCCCCATGTTGCCGCACGGGGTTTCTCTCGCTTTGGGCTTGGCATAGCGGGCCCCAGCAGGAGGCCCGCACGATGGTGACAGCATCTGCTGGGAGGCCCGCACGATGGTGACCGCATCTGCTGGCATGTGATGTTCGGACATAGAATCGAGTCCTTGTGAATGGGAAGAGCCACGAGCCCTCTCCCGTTGCAGTTGCCGGACCACCCATCCCTTCCTTGCCCTTCGCCCGGCCCGGACGGTCCCAATCTCGCACCCAAGGTTCCGCCTCAATGGAACCTTGACCACACACGATGATCAGAGGTCGATCAGGTACCACCTAGGGCGCGGGAGGAATAAACCGGCGATAGGACGCTCTTATCTTAGGTCCTTTTTTCAGTGCAATATGGGAAAACGCCCTCTTTTTGTCATCTCTGCAGCTTTCCAGATTTTGTATTGAACGATGCGGAGCAGGCACGGAGAGAAAGAAGTGTGGAGGAGAAGCAGCCGGGTTCGGGAAAAAGTTGCCCACTTGAAAGAAAGGGCGGGCACTCTCGTCTTTCATCCCCCACTATACTATTGATCCCAAAGAAAACCCCATATGGATTGTTCTTCGCTGTAATTGCAATGCGTTAATTTTGGGGAATCTGAAATAGTTAATTGAATCAATTATAATTACTTAAGAATTTTTAGAAGTATTTTTTTTTTCTGGGTTAGGAATCAGAAATTTCAGTGACCCTTGCCGTGCAGAGATCCAGAAAATGCCATTTTCAATCTCTTTCAATCTCATCTGGCCAAAAATTCAAAATCCTTTTGGTTTTTCTTCATTATTACTTCACAGAAATACCGGAATTGATAATAAAATACCAGCAGAGAAGCAGGGGTTATGGTCAGTGGAGGCTCAGATTCGCCTTTTATCAGACAGATGGAGATCATGTTCCGTCATCCATGGCTGCAACAACAGGAAGACCAGAATTTAGTTCAGATCCCGTTGTTACCCCGCCAGGAAACGAAGTCTTCTCCCTCAACGTCTGATTTACTTCGAAAATATCATCACAGCCTCATCGCATTCGGTTTTATCCCACAAAGAAGAGGAAGAAGAAGAAGAAGAAGAAGAGGAAGAAGAAAATGGAATTGGGAGATCATTGCCGTTGATGAAGTTACGATGAAGATGATGATCAAGAAAGCAGAAGAGAAACAAAGCAAGCCGTGTATATATATATATGTATGCATGTGTGTATGAAGGGCTGTTGCTTACGACGGAGAGAGAAAGTGAAATCATCGGCTCCGCAGTCGATCAGAGAGAGCGGGGCAACCACCCTTCATGAAACCTTACCAATCTCTCTGAGAGCAAAGCCTCATTCTTAAACTAATGAGTCTTAAAACCCTAATCCCCCACCGTCACTCCAATTTATACTGCTCTATTTTGTCGTCTTCTTCTCTCTCCTCTATTTCCTAATTTACCCTTACCCTCTCTATCCCTGGGATCCTCATGGAAGGGGTATTTTCGTCTTTTCATCACACGGAAAATGAAACTCATTCTACGCCGGCAATGTTTTTAGTAAAATTAATTATTTTTCTTTAGCTTTAAAAATTTTATTTTTATTTAATTAAAAAATTAAATTATTATATAATATTCGTTCATTTATTAAAAACTAATTTAATTTATTCATTATAATCCCACAAAATATATTATTAATTTTATTTAATTAATTATTATAAATTAATCATTATTAATAAATTTTATATTATTAATAAAAATATAATAATATTTTTTTTCCTTATAAAAATTTATATACTTCAATCAATTTGTACATTTTTATATATTTTTATTAAAAAATTATGTTATAATTAATATATATATATATATATATATATACCAACTATATAGTGATATGTATATATTTTTATTTAAAGTAAATAATGAGTAGATTGGCATTTATAATTTGACTAAAATGAAAATTGGGTTACAAATTTTTATGAGGAAATCTCACATAACCTCTCTTCCTCTTTGTTGAACTCTAGTTCTGCACATGACTTCCCCATCTGAGTTCACAAAATGAGTGACCTGCCATTGAAAATTGTTGTGTGTATAATTACATATATCAAATAACTAAAGGAAAAAGGATTGGATACTTACAATCTCTAATGAGCTGACTCTGTGGAGAAGGAACCCATTTGCCATTTCTCTGAGGAAATCAAATGTAAATTAAGAGCCAATAGCTTCTCTCTCGAATTCAGTTTATATTGCAGAAGCTTACTAAGGAAGAGGAATGGCTCACTGTTTGAAAGCTGAGATTCCGGTTATAGGAGCCGTGTAAAATTCTTCGACCGGTCCTGGATTTCCAATGTAACTTACAGCGTCTAGACGCGCGTAGTTGGTGCAACCTTGCTTGCTTAGATATGCATTCTTGAGATCAAGAGAGGGTTCAGAGTGAGCAAAAGTTTTGTTGTGACTTTGAATGGGGGTTATATGTTATTCAGTTTAATTTTATAATGAATCTAGCATGTAATCGGTTGTAAGTTACGATGACTTGGGTATTGTACGAATCTTCAGATCATCACAGTAATCTCCCAAAACCAGTTTGACAAATTTCACTAACCAAATGCTGAATAAAATCATGCTTAACTTCTTACCACTCCAAATTTCAGAAAAATCTGATGAAGTTGATTTACTTGATTTCCTCTAGTTTGCTCTGCATTGTGTTTGCAGGAAAACAATGGGTCGAATCCAACAACCACACGCCTGGATTCAACGATGACGAAGAAATCAGTGTCTCTAATTTGTAGCATTTACTCGATTATATATATTAGATAGCATGCTAGTAGCCAATTATGATATTTTACCAGTTAGCATCGGTTGCCCCTAGGGTCCTCGTTAGCCAGTTTAACTGACTGTTATTGGTGCCTCTGGATGATTCCATTAGTGTTGAGTCCTTAAAGTTTCATAGGAAGCCTAGTTAGAGAAAAGAAACATGATGATACTGGTTACAGTTAAATCTTATGAATTGATGTGTTGCTATTCTGGGAATGAATCTTATGTACTGGTGCAAATTTCAGACATGCAGAAACTTGATGAAGATTGAAACTAGGGCATCATGTCTGGTGTGTGGTTAATCCTGCAATTGAATGCTCCAGCTAATCCAAGTCATATAATTAAAGGACAGTGCAGTAGCTTTTTCTCAATATACCATTATATCAGGCGGATTCAAGAAGAAAGTACTTGCTTATGGTGGAAGAGCTTTCGCTCAGTTATATCAACAAGCAATCCAAACTTAAAATTCTGGAGAATAAAAAAGGAAGCACCTACCAGTAGTTTGCCAGTATCAATACCGATAATGTCCAGGGAATTCCCAGAAGGCAGTTCGATCTGCTCTATAAAGTAGCCAGCTTCTCGTCGTTTTGAAGCTCTGGTAGCAAACCTACAAGGTTCACCTTCAATAACCAGTTGCAGGACCATTGAAACAGAAAAGAGTCTTTTACAACTAGGATAACTATATATCGCAATGGCAACAGCAACATTTTATGCAAATATTCGCAAGCCAAAGAATGATTGGTAAAGTGATGAGGTTATACCAGGGAATTTCCAGTGATCGAAATAGCTCGGTAGCCTGCAAAACATAAGTCTATCAGAAGCATTCGAAAATGCCAATGTTTTGATATTGAAAAACTTTATGGGCAGAATAAAGTTATCTTACATTCTGCATGAGTGGATCATCTTCCCCAAGCTCAGTAATGTCCAACACAAACTCTGCTTTATAAGCTTTTGCCACATTCTCCATCTTTATTGATCAAGAGACATCCAACAAGACCAGAAAAACCAAATTAGAAAATTTTAAAGGCAAAAGAAAAAGAACATGTAGTTCAATCAATCAAACCCAATATCCAAGAACACAGAATTTGATCGGTCAAACCAAATATCAAGATCCATATGAAAACAAGAGTGCTAGGCGAGAAAATGCTAAATACAGACCAAGTTACAGGCAATGAGAAAGAAAGCCCAAAAAACATCTTTTGTATGTGAAATACCATCTGCGATATAAGACAAGGTCTCATCATCTCTCTCTTTCACAGTCTTATTGGAGAAAAACCCTTCTCATATATGAAACTGGGTGGATCCTGGATGCTATGTACTGGTCTAATTCTCTACTGGAAAGTTAGAACTTACTCCCAAAGTAACCTCTAAACCCAAGCAACCCACAGAGAATATGGCAATATAACCAACATTATCAAATGTAACCCATATGTCTAAGCAAGCAACCCACAGAAAACATGGCACTGTAACCCAATTATGAAATATAACCCACATTACTACGCATGTCAGTACAGTCCAAGAGCTGTATTTGGTTCTGCCATTGATATAGTTAAGCATTGGCATCTATCAAAGTTTGGTAGAGATTCAAACTGAACTTTGTGTACAAAACTGACCAGTTTGAAGATTCTATCGGCTAGAAATCTCTCTTTTTTCCAGAAGAAAAAGAAGAACAAGAATATTCTTCTTAATGCTGCAAATTTCTTTTTCTTTTTTGTTTTTGTTTTTGATAAGAAAGAAGTATTATTAAAGATCAGAAAAAGAAGAGTTACAGTAATGAGTATAACGCATCCTCTAAAGTCTGAACAATCTCCTTTTAGAAAAGGAAGAAGAAGAAGACAAACATAAACAAAAATCAACACAAATTATTGTACAAAACTATATGAATTTAGGAAAAATTCCAGCTACTTAACCGGAGGAAACATACCTTAACACGTTCATTAACAAAAACTGAATCGTAATGATAAGTAACATATATGATTTCTATACATGTATTTTCCTCATCTACAAACGTCAATGTACATAAAAACAGAAACACAACAAACCATTAAACCTTCAAAAACTTCAAAGAATACCCAACAATCTGTAGAAATTCAGTGTAAAGAATGAGAAACTCACCAGTTTGAGTAGACGGGTCTGTTGTCTTGAAGCTCTAAAACCTCCTGTAACACTAATGAAGTAAACATTAAAAGATCCAACTCCGACCTGGCAAATCAACTTCTGGGGCTGACCCAAGTGGAGAGCACCATAGAGGGCTAAACAGAGAGTTAGCTGTACGGCCAACGTACAAACCCAAGATGGGTTTTTCATTTTCCTTCTCTTTTTTTCTTTTTCCACACACACACAACTTTTTCTTTTTCCTCGTTATCTCATCAATGGATTCCTCTGTTTATTCGCATCACAAGATAGATCTGAATATAAAAACCAGTACCATCTCAAATCTGATAAAGATACTTATATTTACGTGATTACAACAGGTCGATGACATGATCGGCATGTGATCACGAATAATCCGATAAGAACCGAAGAAGCAAATGCCATAAACAGTAGACCGGGACAGAAACTATCAGCAAAAGAGAAAAAAAAAAAAAAAGAATTAACCAGAACGTGAATGGCAACCATAGCTGGTGGGTGGGCCAAGTCGCGACGTAAAACTTGTTTTTTTGTCGACATTCGGGATGAGAATTCACATGGGTAAGTCATTAATGGTAGTAAATCTTGATTCAAACGCATGTACAATCGCTAGAAATTGGAAAAGCCTTCGTTTTTCTTAATTTGACAGGTTAATCACGCTAAAATAATTAATTGAAAGGAAGTTCGTCCCACAAAGTTTATCAATTACTGATGACGTTGACGTAGATGGAGAGATAATGCCAGATCCCAGAGCCAGCTGCGCACGGAGGTAGCATGATGATGGAAGTGGGAGGTGCTGACATGGACCTGAAACTCCCAGATGGCAGCAGCTCGTTTGTTTGAGGAAGATCATCGTTATTGTTTTTTTATTCGTTGACTAAATATTTTTTTTTTTTTATAATTAACTTATTTTAAATAAATAAATAAATATATATATGTATATAATTATCGACTTATTTTTTATTTTTTATTTTTCTTTTAACTAGAGAAATAGTTTTTTAATTTTGAATTAAAAAAAGTAATACTTTTTCTAATTAGGGTATTAAGTCAATTTCATATATATATATATTTAAATTTTTTTGTTTATATGTAAAAATACAAAATTTATCCTTGTAAAATTAAATCAATCCATATTAAATATTAACTTATAAACATTTACAAGTTATAAATGTTAATAAGTTATACTAAATTTTGTACTAATTTATATTAAATAAAAATAGTATTAAAATAAGTTATACACTCATAATATTTTGATCTTAACTTATTTAAAAAAAAAAAAAAAAAAACCAGTACAGCTAAATTGTCGAACAATTTAGTTTACCCAAACACACCCTTAGAACCACATCCAAGCTAATTAAGGCACAACACAACACACAAAACTAGGGAAACATAAGTAATTGGTTGACAGACAGTCCAATGCCTTCTTCAAATAACAAAACAAAAATTTCCACCTTAGGTTTACAGAAATATGAATCAAAATCCTGCAAGTGTCTGTTCCGCGACACTGCTTACTCCCGATCTAAGAAATCATTGGCAGGTTTTTTCGAAAGACAGAATCTCATTAGCGCGTTGAACATAATTTTCAACCGATCTTCCGGATGGAACACTATTTCGAGTTTATATCAAGCCAGAATTTTGACGGACAATGAGAGAAAAGACTTGACTCTAACTGGTGTGATGTTCTCTTAAAACACAAATTTAACTAATATCTTTCATGGAATACTAGTTCTCAAGTTCGTGGTAATGCTAAAGCCAAACAACTGAGGGACGGTGATAAGATTTTGTTTTTAGATAAACGAACAACGAAAAGTAATAACCATTATATTCAACAAATATAGTTGATGGAAGATTCAAGTGCACCAGAGCTTGCCATTTAGTTAAAATGAGTTCAAATTCGTCCGCGGCTGCCAGGTAGGAACTTGGATTTGTTTTCCGATGTGCGACAATTGTCAGTCATGTCGTTGCACAACACACTATGATTTAATATCAACCTAACCTGGCTTCTCTTCGTAACACCTGATTTGGGAAAGAGAAAGTTCAGTCAAACAATGTTCCCACCATATGAAGTGTCTAGAAACTTACAGACAAGCAGTGAAAAATGCAGCTAATTTATGTTGCAAAGAAAGACTCCCACAAAACATGAGGGGAGTAATCCTTCATGTTCTCTGCATATAATCCAAGCTACAGTTAAAAAATTGAATCTCAATAATTGTAAATGCCATCATGAAGAATGTTTGGCAAAACCCAAACAGAATCCTTTATGAGTATATATTGATCCTCTTGAGGATCTAGAAGCATTTTCAAATGAAAGTTTCATCTGGATTATATATAAACAGTGCATCACCAGATAATATTTGATTATAATAAATTAGTAACCTGACATTCCTAAGTGGTACAAAATGCACTATTGATTCTACGCAACCAACCATCAAAGAGTTGATTTTTTAGAGCAATTCTAGTCTGATCTTCCATAAAAGTTCAGTTAAAAAATCTTTAAAATGAGTTAAAAACACTGTTAATGAATGAGAAGAAGTTCAAATATTGGAAAAATAGGAATTAAGTTTAGCTGTTAAATTTGAATAAGAATCATCTTTTGACTAGAAAAGGAAAAAAAATTATGTTTCTTCTTTTCTCTCAAATTTTCAATCCAAGCCCCTTGAAACTTACACCATCCTATTTACAGTTAATGCCATTTATAGTGTTGCAATAGACATGTCTTCAATTTTTCAAAGAACAACAGATTTACTTAAGACATCTAGTTATATATAAGAAACTAATAGTCAGATGTTAAGAGAATTTGGTACAGAAAAGGGGAGAAGAAAACTAGCTAGCAGGCCCTTGTTCTGCAGGAGATTATCAATTTCCTTGGCATGACTATAAAGGTCAAGAAAATGTCTGGTCATACTTGCACCAATTCTAGCTAATACACCAAACACCAATTTGGATACCCAGGGGAATAATAGTTTTTTCTTATTAGATCTCAGAAGTGACTTTTTCTTGTCACATATTAAATACCCATCACACCTTGTATTGCTTAATAAAAAGCAATGGCAACAAAGAACTTTATAAAAATGATCATCTGAAAAGGCTTATTTTGATAATTCCATTTATTTATTTAGTGAAGATCAAATATTCTTTCACTACATTATGAAGTTCACTGGTCCTAGTAATTAGAGGAATCCTCAGCCATTTTGCAAGTAATTCAGGTCGTTTCAAGGAATTCAATTTGCAAGCAATTACCCATATAAATAACAATATTAGCATCTAACCTCTTCAGCAAACTTTATCAAAATGGTAGTGCGGGGTCGTTGTTGTCCTTCCATTGGCACAAAGTGGGCGGTTACAACTGCTGGAAAACCTGCACCATCCAAAACTCCCTTCAAAGGGCAAAGGAGTTGATAAGAGCTTTTATTCACTAAGCCATCTGTCAACACATAAAACAGTTAAACACTTACCCTAACTATTCCAGCAACAAATGCTCCACAATTAAATGTCCCCATATCTTTCGGAATTGAAATAAATCTATAAATGAGGAATAAATAATTAGTTTTGGAATTTAACCTAACTGGTTCAACTAGTCAAAACAGCTACTTAACGAATATAGGTCATCAACAAACTGTAACCTGTTTACAAGGAGCTCCTTCTCACTAATCATGTATTCATCTTCATGTTCAGTTCCTTTCTCAAGTGAATCAGCTGCCTAACACCATAACAAAGAGAAAGTTGTTGGATAAATATCACGGAAGCTACCTAAGATAACTAAGTGAACACAGAGTACATTTGCAGGACACACTGACGGGAAGAAAATGAGATTACTCTATCCCAACTTTAAAACTAGCTGCACAACTTTACATTTATCTTTTCAGATTGCATAGGAAAGTTATGTAAAGAGACAATGGGCATGTGACAATCACGGCTATGTGCTTGTGTGAGTGCGTGCGTGGGGCCGGGTTGTCAGGAGCAACACATTGTTCCAAAGAAAAAGAAGTTGAAATCAGGTCCCACCAACTCCATCCAACAAATATTGATGAAGAGACAAAACTTGTTTACCTTTCCAAAAAGAACCTTCCACACGGTGCTGTGTACAAAAGACAAAATACCCAACAATCGAGTCTCCCTTCTGTTTCCCTGTAAATAGAAGTATTTTGTTACTTGTGCCAAGGTACAGCATACACACACACACGAAAAAAAATGTATCAACCTATACGATGCACAAAATGAAAAAAGACCAGTGGAACATTAAATGTCAGTTCAAGTTCCACGTGCTAAATTTGCAGCAATCTAAACATCATCGTAGAACACTTAGAACATGAAGAAAGGATCAATACTATCAGATGTAAGTGTGACTCAAAACCAACTGCCAAATTTCTCCAAGATTTTCCACATTTTAATCCATCACTGTAGCCCAAATGAAACATATATAGATCACGATTCCACGTGATATTGTCCCTAAACAAAAAATCATGATTCCACGTGAAATAACAGGTGAAACATGTGGGAAGGCCCAGTACACCTTTTCAATTTCTTCATTGTAGAGGCTGTATAAATAATACAGCAATGTGTGGACAGCCTGAATTGTCTTGTCCAGGAAATTTATAGATTTACAAAAGCAAATAGAACGCCAAATTAACAGCTCCAATTTGAAGAAAAAGGCACTTTTTTTTTGCATGCAAAAGAGAGAAATTGATTAACTACACTACTCGAATGTTCATATTTAGAATATCAAGCATAGGTAACTAGTCTTCTTCACGGGTTTGCACCCCCTTGGTGCTTGTAAATGCATTATGCTACACTATTTTTTATTTTTTAATTTAAAAAATGGGTCTCCTTCATGATTTACAGTGAAATTTAAGGTCTAATGTCCATACCAATTTCGAGAATGTAACTGCATTGTATATATGGCAAATGTGTGAAGTGTTGGGGATCACTTAATCATTGTTCACACACCACTAAGATGAAACTACGAAGGAGAATAAACCATAACGGATGCATTGCTTATAATTAATGGATATACATAATGCTTATAGTCTGTCCAATTTGAGCAAATAGAGGTACCGCTGATCAATTAAAGAAAAAAACACCTTTCAAAAGTCAAGATTATGACCAGGACATTTCAACATGAGTAAAATCTAGAAGCCTCAGATAGAATGTTTTCTATTACATATGCCTTTACATCATTGTTGTACCTTCTCCCTGTGGCAAAGAAGTTCCAGAACTCGGGCCCCAACAGCATACCCTGCATCCTCCAGCCTGGTCCATTCCCGTGAAGCATGACCCAAACAAATTACAATATAATTTTGAGACAGTAATAAAAACATAGCATCATTGGTATCACCTAAAATTCTGCATCACTGCAATTTTTTTTCCAGCTTCTTAAACTCTAATGCCAAAGTCTAACTATTTGTGCTAATTAACTTCCACAAAATAGGTGGGAAAAATTAGAGTTTCTGTTAGATTTTCATTACTTGCAACCTGATGCCATTAGTCATTTTGAAATTACTTGCTCTTTTTCCTCCATATTTGTCATAAATTAAATCCATGTTTTTCATTTTCTTCTCTTTTCCCTCCACCCCTTCAACAATGACACAAAATGGGAATATATAATATACATGCACGCAAAAACTAAAAACCCCAGTATCAATAATACAATTTATATGAAACTAATAGAGTCAATCTAGTAAATTACCTTCTTTCAAGTTCAGCAATGTTGTCAACCTGTGTCTGATTGTACTGCACAAGCTCCGAGAACAAGAACGCAAAGGCACTCAAACTGACCTGGGAAAAAAAACCACACCATCATCAATCCACTAATAAAAACTAAAAATGTTTCCCTTCAGAATAAAACAACTCCAGATCACAGCTATACTCCAGTTGATTGCTATAGTAACCGCAGGCAAAGAACAGGAAACAAAGGCTTGAATCTCACATTTTCAGTTGCTTCGATTAGACTTAAACTAATTTCCCTGTTCAAATAAGCCAATGACAAGACAACGCACGCTCAGTTCACCAATGGTATAAGCCATTCAGTTCGGTGAATCAAATGACAAAACTGATTTCGTAAACTAAAATTCAATCATTAACTCCAAATGAAACCCCTCGATTTCACTAAAACAAATTTCATATAAAAGATCGACAAAATTCATCCAGCCATAAAATGGCAACTACTGCTAGGGATCTAAAACTCCAATTTGCCAGGTGAGAAATAGAGAAACTAGAAAAAAAAAAAAACGTAGCTACAGATAGTAAAGCTTCCCGTTTCAAGTTGATTTCCTCTCTTTTTCCTCTGCATTTTCCAAGCATCCAATCAGGAATAGGAAATAGAAGCGGAGAGACAGAGAGAGAGAGAGACCTCTTGTTTACCCTTGCTGAGCGGCTTGTCGAGGACGTTAGAGTATTGCTTAATCTTCCCTACTCCGATCATACTTTCCTCTCTACTTTCTCCCTGTTTCTCTGTCGATTGATCAAATCGAATGAAGTTCGTTTAGGGAAATTCTGAAGCCCAATTGACATTTGAACAAAATATTTTGTTTATTATAAATTATTTCTAAATTATTATAAAATTTCTCCGTACAATTTATTTACTTAAATTTACAAAAAATATTTTAATTTGTGAATTTTTATACGCTTACAGAAACTCCAATAAATATTATATTTTAAATTTTATTCTAAATTAATATTAAATATAAATAATAAATCTAAAATTAATTGTAAATAATATCAAAATTATAGTTTTTTGTCTTAAAATTTTTATGTTTATTGCGAGGAAATGAAAAAAAAAAATGAAATAATCAAGAGTTATTTTTTTTTTGAGAAAAAAAAAAACAATTATTTTTAAGAAAAATTAAAATTTTAAAAATAGTGGATTATGCACTTGGAAAAATACACTCGCTCCTCACGCGCTGTAAGTCTGAAAAATCATATAAATGTAAAAACTGAAATAATATATATTATATATTATATATTTTTTTTAAGGCAAAAAAAAAAAAAACGACAGTCCATAAAAACCTACAAGAAGAAGACGTTGCTCTTCGAAATGGTAACATCTCCCAAATCTCAAAACCCTTGTCCAAGCTCATCTCCTTCTCTCTGCAAATCATCCATCGTCTTGTAATTCCTCTCAATCTTTCTCATGGAAGACGATGACGAGTTCGGAGATCTGTACACGGACGTCCTCAGACCATTTTCGTTATCATCGGCACCGTCTACGGCTCAGCAGCCTCAGCAGCCTCAACAGCTCTCTTCTGGTCCATCGCTATCCACCCGTCCGATCGACCTCAATCTCCAATCCGATGATGGTGCGGCACTCCATGGAGCTTCCTTCCCTAGTTCTGCTCTTCCCCCGAAACCGTCAAGCCAAACCCTAGGGCGTGACTCCAGCGCGGTTCTACGAGCTCCTTCAGGTCCAGATGCGATCTCAAGCGATCAGGGAGAGGAGGTTTCAGGCCGAGCTGCAAGTGCGTTTGAGATGGAGGATGAGAAATTGTCGAAGATAGCTTCGAAGGACTCGAGCCGTGAAGAAGCTGGTGTTGCTGCTGCTGATGATAAGGATGTGAAATTCGATATTGAGGAAGTTAATACTGGACTTGAGGATGACCCGATAATCCCCGGCTTGTCGAGTGCCAGTGGTGGAGGAACATCGGTCCCTGTGTCGGCTGCAAATCAGGAAGATATTGAAAGCGCTGGAAGAATTGACCAGGATAAAGATATAGCGACTGGTGGCGGAGAAGGAGAGGGAGATGATTGGGATAGTGACAGTGAAGATGATTTGCAGATAGTGTTGAATGATAATACTCATCATGGGCCGATGGGGATGGAGAGAGGAGGAATGGGGGGTGATGATGACGAGGATGATGATGAACTTGTTATTGTGGCCGATAGTGGTGCAAATCCGATCATGGAGGAGCAGGAGTGGGGCGAGGATACAGCACAGGCAGTGGATGGAGAGAGGAAAGAGGCAGGAGAGGTGGGGAAAGCCAGTGTTGGAGGAGCTGCAGCTGTCCCAAGAATTGGTTATAGCAATCACGGATACCATCCATTTCATTCTCAGTTTAAGGTCAGTGTTAAAATGTTGTTTAGATTTAGTGTTGTAAATGGGGTTTTGATGCCCCCTTTTCATTTTTTGGGAATTCAGAGTCTGGTCATGGATTTGTACTTGTAAACTATAAGTATGAATGTGAATTTGTTTCTTTGACTAGTGAAATGACAAATTGATGAGTTTGCTTTCCTATGTTACTAGATTAATTGACTCAAGGTGAGCAGCCGATGGTGAGGGTTTCGTTAAAGTAACGTAGTTTTTCTTAGAAGCATATAATGGAAATAAATCTTTCAATATGTCCTTATTGATCTTTACAGAATGTTGAGAATTATGTTTGAGGAATAGTAATTGCCGATTAGGTGAAACTGACATATGCAGCCGTAAGAAACATAATTGGACTCAAATATGAAGCAGTCATGAGAGTTGTTTATTCAACTAGATCTGCTTTACTAGCTTCCCATTTAATTATTGATAGCGGATCAAACAAGGAAACAAAAACTGTTCATAGTCCTTACATGTGTGAATATGCTTGCTGTAAAGGGGGATTTCATGACCAATCATCTGTTCTTTCTTGATAGTGTTTTCTCTGGAAACTCAAAGCCAATGGATGAGCAGTCTTGACATTGTCAGTCCATTCCTTGTCTATAAAGTTTTAACATGCTGATTGCTGGGTCTCAGACTAGTATGGAGATATGAAAGAATGAAGAATCTATGCCGCGCATAGTGTATAACCTTAATTCTTTTTTCTATACTCGTATTTATACATACTGAAATTGAAGAGAAAATGTTTTTTAGATTTTTTTAATACTTGTGTAATGTTTGGAACAAATAAATTCGTCTTATGAAGTTCATTTCAAAATACATGCTTGATTCAACTAGGAGATAATGAAAATTCCATTGAACTAGGATAAAAGTAGACCTCCAAGAATTTAAGTGTAATTGAAACTCTACGCTCTAAGTTTCAACAATTTTAATGCAATTTAGGATGCACTTCTTTGGTTCCAATTAAAATGGAGATTGAATTTTTATCATTTTTATCTTTGTTTAGTTGACCTAATTGTGGAGTTCTAAATAAACTCTGTAAATATCCTTTGTTCTAAAAATAATTTACATATTATGCATATACATACTAGCATCTGTGCTTTTATAATAAAAGCATATCTGTGTCAAAAATTGAAATGGGATATGTTTTTATGTAAAAGATGGAGCCTTAGTTTTTTGGTATATCTTTCAAACTCTCTGTATGCTTTAGTTTAGTCTAAGATCCAAGAGAAGAAGCAGGCTGTTAGGTGGGTGGGTGGTTGAATGAGGTCTGTTCATGAAGAAATTTCATTTTTCCTGAGGTGACTTGCTGCAGTGAACTAAAGTTGGCATTTCTCAAAATTTTAAGTGAACAAGTTCTTGAGGGTTTTTCATGAATGCAATGGAGGTAATGGTATATATTCCATTGATCTATTATTTCAAAAGAAAAAAGAAAATTCTATTGATCAATCATACAATGCTTTTCGCCACTAGTGGATTTCTGAGGAGGAGCAGTTATGGGGAAGAGTTGTTGCTTTTTTTGTGGTGAATTATTTAGTTTATTATCTAGAAGAAATTAATATATGTAACCAGTTAACACTGGTTGCTGCACTAACACAGCCTTGATAGGGGAAAGAAAATGCAGATGTGTTACTGACAAAGTTAAGAAATTAACTTATTTAACATGAATTTAAGTTAGCAAAGCATACTTGTTGCCATCCTTGTTTAGATCTGTTTGATTCAGACAAGTGCAATCAACAGTGGCAACCAATTTATTTTTGCTTGTTTCATTGGTTGCATTATGAATTGCAGTCTGTTTACCTGTGCAGTTCAAATAACTGTATTTATTGATTGTTATGGACATTATCCTTGATTTCACGTGTAGAATCATTTTTCCGTACCACAATACTTTGAAAGCTGTTGAGTTCTTTCCTGCTCTAATTGTTTCTTTCAGCTTGTTTCAATCATTTTCCTAACCATCATAAAACTCTAACTGCCCTAGTGCAACTTTGTGATAAAAATTCTCAGTTTTGCATTATTTTTGTGCTTGAAAATTAAAGGGAGAACTTTTACATTAACAAAATGTTTTGTGACAAAAATAAAAATGGAGCTCTTTGTTCGATCCATCAATTTTTTTTTTCATGTCATTCATATGTCACTCTGAGCAGTGTCCTCCTTACACCTAAGTTTTTTTTTTCTATTCTGTTATTAGTTTTATTTATGTTGCACTATAAACTGTTTCATTATTTGAGGAGGGTTTTCTTTCCCCGTGATGTTTGGCTTTTAATGCTTTCATATTGTGGATAATGTTTGTAATTTTTTATATTCTATCTTTCTACTAAAAATTTTGATATTTATGGAAAAAATGATGAAAAACTTGATGAAAATATGACCTTGATCTTGTATTGTATGCACACTTTTTAGTATAAAAATTATACATGCATGTATTTGCAAACTGTGCACGCATGCTGGCGTTTGAAAGGGAAATGCATGTTTGTTAGGAGTTCAATCATTTGTAGTGAAGCTTAACTTCTGTACATAGATGCTGTGGGTTGCAGTTCCTTTCTATTTGTAGCCAAGTCATTCCAGTTACATTTTCCCATTAATCTTATGGTCTATTTTCCACCACATGCAGTATGTTAGACCTGGTGCAGCACCAGTGCCCGGAGCAACTACAAGTGGTCCTGGGGGTGCCCCCGGTCAAATCCGTCCTCTTGGAAACTTGGTTCCTTTGGCTGGCCGTGGTAGAGGTGACTGGCGTCCACCAGGAATAAAAAATGCTCAAACCATGCAGAAAGGCTTCCATGCTGGCTTTGGAATGCCGTGGGGTAATAATATGTCAGGGCGGGGTTTTGGTGGCGGACTGGAATTTACACTTCCGTCTCACAAGTAATTTTTATTTGGATGCAAATAATGGCTATATGTTTTGGCTTTCATGAAAGTCCTTTAGCTTGTTATTTGTTGTCTTATATTTTCTTCTATTGTCTTATATTTTCTTCTGTTGTCTCATATAGTTATCTTTGTTAATTTCTATCATGATGAGTCATCAATATTTGTATCTTTTGAATCTTCTATTTAAGAGTGCAAGGAAACTGTTGCGGTAGTTTGATTTTCGTTGTCTTGTTCAATTGTTGACATGTTTGTGAATTCCTTTTCCTTTTGTACATGTAGGAAAATTAGTTTTACCACATTGTTGTACCGTGTTAAAGTTATGACTATAAAATATTGCTGGGAATGATGCAATGAAGATAAGTAAACTCTAGATTGTATGTTTCCACATTTTCCTTTTACATAGAAAGCTGGCTTCTGCATTCATCTCCACAAACAATTTAACTTTCAGATGGTCCTGTAATTTTATCTTCTAGATAAATTTCAGTTTTTGCTTCTTGGTGCTAGATCATGAATGCTATGTTGATTATTTCTCTTCTATAAGATTTTTCAGGTACAATGACATAGTGCTTCACCCTATGCAACTTTTTAACTTAAGAAGTATCTTACAATCTCTATAGTTGATAGGTGTCCAAACCAATAGCCTTTGTCTACGATCAGGGATTAGTAGCCAAAGTAAAAATAATCAATATTTTTTTTTCCTTTTTTTTTGGGCGGGGGAGGGTGGAGAATTTGTTGGCACCACTGTGTAATATGTTTTTGAAGTTGTTTTTGTTTTTTCCCTTCCAAGAAGGAAAAGAAACCACCTAATAAGTTGAGAGAGAATTCTACACTTATTTTCCGTGTCAATAGCTTCTTAGCATTTAAGCAAATGGTTGTTCCAGGATGTATTTCTGGAATTTTTGGGATTATCTTTGTCTGACATATTTATAATTCTTAAAGCAGACAAAAAGTTATTGAGCTCACAAGTGTTTCTTGGCCCAATGCTTTTTCAGGACTATATTTGATGTTGATATTGATGGTTTTGAGGAAAAGCCATGGAAATACCCTGGTATTGAGATTTCTGATTTCTTCAACTTTGGTTTGAATGAGGATAGCTGGAAGGATTATTGCAAACAGCTGGTAAACATTTTTTTCTTTTATATAATGGATAAATTCATAAATTAGAAATAAGAGTTAATCCTTCAAACTTCTACAGGAACAGCATCGCTTGGAGACTACCATGCAAAGTAAAATTCGTGTTTATGAAAGTGGGCGAACAGAGCAGGTAATGAGGTGCTTTTACTTCTCTGGAAAATTGATGTTACCTGCATAAAGCACTTAAGGAGATTGATGTAGATGAGATGGCTTCTTAAGTTTCAACTTTGGAGAATGGAGGTTAAATTATTATCGTTATTATTGTTTTTCTCTTAGGAATATGACCCCGATATGCCTCCGGAATTAGCTGCAGCAACTGGTGCTCAGGATGTTCCATCTGACAACGTTAACTTTGGGAAGCCAGATGTTGGACAAAGTGATTTGACAAAAGCTCGCGTGCGACCACCATTAGTATGTTCTCCTGCTAGTTTTAATCTCTTCGTATGTGCGACATGGCAGGAGGAGTGATTGATTGTTTCATAAACAATTTCGTTGTGGATTTGTACTTTTGTAAAACTTGTTTTCAAAATGGGCTCTTATCATGCATATGTTTTGGGGGTCCAACAAAGTATACTAAGTGGTCTTAAAGTATCAAATTCATTCTTATATCATTTTGAATCTAACTTGCTTAATATGTTTCCAAACAGCCTACTGGGAGAGCAATACAGGTGGAAGGTGGTTATGGTGAACGTCTTCCTTCCATCGATACTCGTCCTCCTCGTGTCCGTGATTCTGATGCAATCATTGAGGTTGGCGGAGAATTTGCGTTTTAATTGGATAACCTGTGAATCTGCAATGAATTTATGTTGCTATGCTATGGCCATACAATTTAACTGAAGATATTTTTGTAAACAGATTGTCTTGCAGGACACTTTTAGTGATGCCTCCCCTGCTGAAAATGATGTCCAGGAGAGGACTGAAAATGATCTTCCAAAAGAAGATTTTAGAGGGGACCACATAGCTGATGACAATGGACCAACTGAGACTGAATATTCTGATAGTTATGATTGCAATGTTCAAAAGAAGAAGCAAATTGGAAGGGCATCTTTTGCTCATTCTGCTCATGAGGAAACAACTCAAGGAGATGGTTCTTTGCCCTTTCCTCCAGAAGCACCGCTTCAATATCGTCCTGCTTCAAGGGGTCAGACTCCTGTATATTCTCGTGGTGATGAGAGGTACCAAGTAACTAGGACTTCTTTCAGATAGAATAGTACTATTTTTCGTCATCATGAGTTCTGTAAGTTCTATTTTGCTACTGCTGTGTTAAAGAGTTGAAGTAGCATTTTGCTTCATTGTATCACATGAGAGGTAGTTCTTTTCTTTTCATCTTCATTTTGATGTTTGGCGTAGAAGCTAGTGCATACTATTCTGAACTGATAATGCATACTAAAATTAATAACTACATCTGAAAAGGGACAAGTGAGAAAATCTGGACATTGGGAAATCTTTGCATATATTTCTGTATCAATAATGCTGGTGACAGTAATAACTTCTGGAAATTTGCAGATGCATCAAGAGACCTTATTAAAGGTTTCAAGGAGATCTTGAGAATGGTAGAAAGGAAAATGGTCTATGAAATTCATTTAATCTATTTTCTTGCTTATTTCATCTTTGCTAATGATTTTTACTTATATATGCTTGCGTGCATTCTTTCATGGACATCAAAATGAAAATTTTCTGCTACTGCAATCCAAAGCTAACGACAGTTAATCTCCCATAATGAGTTCTTGTTTGCTGTTCTTTTTTTCTTTTGTGGTTTTATATGGCCTTGATGTCTAGGTTTATATTTGATCCATTAGTTACACCTAAAGTTAATGAACACTTGTTCTAATTCTCAGGAGGACACAGGGAGGAGCTAATGACAGCTCGCCTCAACCAACTCCTACTCCCAGTGTGCAGGACGAGAAGTTCCTCGATAATCAAGAGGAGTCAACTGAAAGCATGGGCGGTAATCGTAGTCTTCCTGCATCTCCTGGTGCTGTCAGGGATGCAAGGGAATCAAGTATTGAGCAAAAAGATGTTTCACCTGATGCGGATGAAAGTTCAGTAATGGAGAAGGAGGAAGTGATAAATGATAAAGATGGAATTGTCCCTCACTCCATGAAGAAACAAAATGTGAGTTCTCAAGTTGAACCATTTGATGATGAGGAGGATTCAAAGGCTGCTAGAAGTAGTGAAAACAGTAAAGCAAGATCTGGTAGTAGTAGAGATAATCAGAAACGGAGAGATGGTATAGAAGAGGAGGTTGTTCAAGATAGACATTCTGCTCGAATCGGCAGCAGCAGGAAACGACTTGATGAAAATGAACATAATTACCGTAGAAAAGATCGTGATGGGAGACAGGACCTGGAAAGAACTCATGTGGCAGTAAAAGGGAGGGAAGATTCGTATTCTTATAGGGATTTTGATCAAACATTGGCTCATCATCCATATATGAAAACAGAGAGCTTTGATAGGAGAAAGGATCCTGATGGAGCTTGGCAACTGAGAGAAGATGACCCTTATGGTAGAAAAAGTAGGGGCGAAGACTCAAGGAAGAGGGATCGTGAAGAGGAAGCGGGATCCAGGCACAGGGGTAAGGTTCGAGAAAATGAAAGGATTGACAGAAAACAGTTAGATAATGGCAACTACAAAATTCATTATGACAAGGATGTTGGCTCGAGGCATAGGGAACGAGATGATAACTTGAAGAGTAGGTATGAAGCGGATGATTACCACAGTAAGAGAAGGAAGGATGAGGAATATCTTAGGGACCATTCTGATCGGCCTGAAATCATACATGGCCACAGAGAATCCACAAGCCGTCGAAAACGTGAAAGGGATGATTTCTTGGACCAGCAAAAGCGAGATGACCAACAAAGAATTAGAGAGAATTATGATGATCACCACACTGTTAGGCACAAAGATGAAATTTGGTTGCAGAGAGAGAGGGGTGAGAGGCAGAGAGACCGGGAAGAATGGCATAGGTTGAAACAGTCCCATGAAGAAATTCTGTCTAAGCGGGAGAGAGAAGGGAGGAGTACTGTAAGGAGTGGGCGTACATCCGAAGACAGAGGATTGGTAAGCCATGCTCGGACGAAGGACGAGTATAGAGGTTCTGACAAAGAGTACCAAGCCAAAGACACAATTCGATATGGTGAACAGCTGAAGAGAAGGGAACGCATTGATGATGACAATTCTTCACATCACAGGGGTCGTGAGGATTTTCATGCACGAAAAAGCCAACCAAATAATGATGAGAGAAAATCTCGGCAGGAAAGGTCAAGTACTCGTAATGACCGTGCTGCGGAAGCTTCTGATAACCAAAGGGTGCAAGAGAAAAAGCACAGAGACAACACGAGAAAGAATAAAGAATCTGAAGGTGGAGATCTTAACACTGTAAGCTTGTCCAAGAGAAACCAAGAAGACCAAAGTGGTCACACTAATGACATGGTATATTCTATATACTTAAGAAAATAAATTTTGATGAAGATAAGGAGGCCTGTCCTTGTAAGTTTTGTTGTCGGGGAACGTGCCGCCATTAAAGAAATAAATCTTCTGATTAGGATTGATGGTATTCAAACCTCCTGTTTGTGCTAACCAGATATGCCAATTTTTTATTTCATGTCCTTATGATGTACCCTAAGGTCTGTAATTTGGATTAGAACCCTAGGTATCTCAGCCACCTTACCTGTGATGCTGGGAAGAAATGACCAATGGGACAAGTCCTTTGGGTCAGGTACATGTGCAAATTGCTTGACCAACGGTTTCCATCTGGATTCCCACTTACAGGGAATATGTAATGAATAGCAAAAGCGGAGTGTTGAAAAGATGCTTATATATCTGGGTAAGCATTTCTAGAATGCCATAAGGTATCTCATGGCTAAGTGAACAAACCTGCTCGCGACCGTCTATTTTGTTTAGATTGCAAATTTTCTTAAGGGGTGAGGTTGAGGCAAGAATGAATAGTTAATTATTCTTTTCCTCAAATTGTTAGCCAAATCGTAAGGCTGTTAGTCATGAATAGTCAATGCTCTTTAATTCATGGGATATTTTGAGTTGGCACCCATTAATTAGGTTATTAGGATGTGGACTTGAAGGCATATGTTGCTGCACAAAGGCAAAAATATAGGTTTCTTTGAACATTTTATGTGACTGCATGTTTATTCAGGGTTTTGACTCGGAAGGCATAAGCTTCTACATAATGGAATTGCTAAGGAATAACTTCTAATTCTGGTGTTTTCTTTTGAAAAGGCAAGATTAATAGCAACATACTAGATGGGCAATACATAATTTGAATCTGAGGATTTCTTTCCATGATAAAATACGTAGGATTTGCTAAGCATTCTTGTAGAGTGGTGTTATATTGCGAAGCTCGGAGGTGGATATTTGGTTATTAATGAAGGTAGTTTGCTTAACCTTCTTTCGCTAACTTGAATGTGCAAGGTGTGTGTTCAATGTCACGGAAAAAATATCATATCATATCGGCTCGGTATCTTCTTGATTTGTTTCATGATCATATTTTTTCTTTCTTCTCCCTCCTTTCCTCGAAGAAAATGGATTTATTTTAATATCTAAGGCTTCAGAATTATAGGTTGCTGTGAAGGCACATATTCATTGTATATGATCTCATCTTTGACGCCTATGATTTATAGGTGATGGAGTGATCTATATCTATTTTTTGCTGGTGGCATTCATATAATATGCAAATACATTAGCTATGATATCGAGTCATTTATGATACCATCTACTTTATTTTAGCAAGGATCTTGAAGACCTTATATACATTTTGTTGGAGCTGTAAATTCTTTTGTGTACGGGCTGCATCTCCTTGGTGTCAATGGGTATATAGTTATTTTTACTAAAAAAATTGATGTTGAGTCATTTATAATCAAATTGGACATGCCATACACTTGACATTAACGAGGTTTTTCCAGTCTGATCTTTGATGAATTTTGGAAAATTGGAGCGAAACAGGTGGAAGTTGCAGTATATGTGTCTTGTGAAAGAGTGTGAGCTAGACCTGTACTTAACCTAGATGGATTTTTTATCTCAAAGAAAAATACTTATTATCTCAAAAGAACCTAGGTGGATTTCAGTGGCTCCTTTATATGTTTGCGTGAGTTTGTGTGTGACATAGACTCGGTTTTCCCGGGTGGATTTGAATGGACTTATTTGCTGTAAGTTTCACTTTTTCTCCTCTGGAATCTGTTTGTTTGTCAGCTTCATTGATGTAGGATTGGCATATCGCAAGAATTTGTGGTCATTATATTTTGTTCTTTCTTCACCTCCTTTTATATCATCAAGTAGGTTGTTTCATACTTGGCCCCTTCTCTTGGGGAGTTAAGCTTATGTCTTCATGAGTGGTTTTGTCTCTTTTAGGGTTTAAAGTGTACAAGTGAGCCAGGAAACGGCAAGAATAATATTCCAGTCCAACATAACTCTTCCCGGAGACACAGGGAAGATGCTTCCTCGGATGATGAACTGCAAGATTCAAGGAGAGGGCGCTCAAAGCTGGAACGTTGGACAAGCCATAAGGAGAGGGATTACAGTATGGGCAGCAAGTCATCGGCTTCCTTGAAGTTCAAAGAGAGTGAGAGGAATAACAACGGCTCTTCAAAAGCCAGTGAACTTCCAGGTGAGAGTGCAAAAGTCCTTGATCCCAGTGGCAACCAGCTTTCTTTGTCTGAGGAGAAGGGTGGCGGCGATCCAGAGATCAAAGATGTCGATAAATCTTTGGAGGACCGACACTTAGATACAGTTGAGAAGCTTAAGAAGAGAAGTGAGCGGTTCAAGCTCCCAATGCCAAGTGACAAAGATGCGTTGGCAATAAAGAAAATGGAGAGTGAAGCTCTTCCTTCTGCCAAAAGTGAAACTCCCGTGGATACAGAGATCAAGCAGGAGCGACCTGCTCGCAAACGAAGATGGATCAGTAACTAATACTTCACACATTATTTTGGCTAATTGCTATCAGATTGAGGAGCTGACATTATTTGGCCGGACTAGTTTTGTGTTCGGCAATTCTGCAGCAGCCTTCAATCATCGGATCAGGAATCGATAAGTTTCTATCGCCCCCTTCGACTTCGAAAATGGTTTATTTAGGGTTTCTGGGCAGGCCACTTGTCTCAGAATAATCTCCTAACGCCATGGCCTCCATATACTTTAGTACTATGTGTATATACCAGTCGGTGTAACATTAAACTTGTCACTGATGGTGGCACATATTACATTTATTCTCCTTTTGGATTGTATTCCTAAGACATGGCCTGGATTGAATGAGTCATGTTCCCAGTCTTTCACAGGAGCTGGCCAGCAAGCAAGCAGGCACTAATTCAAAGCAGGAGTATTGCTGTTTCTTGAGAATCTTCCCAAGTGAAAACTAGCAGCAGATGACGAAAATCTTGTATGACTCGGAGAAGAGAACAAGCTAGACTATCTGTTGTCCGAGAAGAGAACAAGCTAAGACTATCTGTTGTCTAGTGGTTGTTTTTCTGTTATCTTCCTCCTGTATTCTGTAGCTTAAATACGAACTATAAGTTTTCCTCCTTACTTTTTTCTCCGGCAGGAAACCGGGAACGATTTCAGAAAGTTCCATTTTTGAGTTATAAGTATTTAACAAACGAGGAAAGGAAATGATTTCAGCAATTAACTTGACATCCCTCTTCTCTTCTGGGAGAATAATCAATCTGTACTTCGTATTTTTCTCTTGTTTTATGCTCTATTTGTTGTCGGATGATACGAGTAGTAACTGAACATAATGGGTGATATTTGTACTGGTAGAACAGCGATAGAATGAGTGATGAGTGTAGTGATTGATACTGAGTCGTAATCGAATGATATGCATAGTGGTAGATCAGCGATAGCACTGAGTGATGAGTACAGCGATCGAATAATACGAGGCTAATACTTAAAACGAGGTTTTATATTCGATAGCCATAATTTTTGGGTAATTCTATATATTTTTGATAGTAATTTAAATTACTCACATTTTTTCATAATATCATTCACGAATAATAAATGTATACTCAGTAATTATTGTTCTTTTTTTTTTGTTACTGAAAAAATGTTGCACAAGTTGAAACAATAACTTATTTATACCACTAAAACCAATCTTGTAGAGAGTGAAACGACACCGTTCTGGTCTTCATTCATTGTTTCATTTTTCGCCGTTGGCACCTCTGGCAGAAGCAAAAAGAGAAAAGGAAAGCAGATTGAGAGTCCAGAAAGAAAGGCGAAGAGAGGGAAAACTGGGGAATAAAACGAAAAAGGGAGAAATTGGAAGGCAGAAACAGAGTTTGATTCGGATAGGTCGAGAAGAGAGAAATATTGGTGTTATAGAGAGTAAGGGGAAACTCGGAGAAGAAGTTTGGGTCCACAGAAACAGAGAGAAGAGAATCAGAGGGATTTTTTTTTTTTTTTTTTTTTTTTTGTGTTTTAGGTTTCGTATCTGGTCGTCTGTGAGGTGAAACAAAGGGAAAATTAAGGCTTCTCTAGGAAGGAGAAAAGGGAATCAGAGGACAATTCCGAGCTGGTCTTGAAACCTTCAGCTTGGTGCTTCCTTTTTGAGCTAAAAGGTCAGTGTTTACTTTGGGCATTTGCCATGAAATTATGCAATGATCGGCTTTGTGTATTATTGAAAAATGAAAATAGTTGTTCATTCAGTTGAAGTAGGTTTGGATTTCACCAGTCCTTTTTTTTTTTTCTATTTCAAGACTACTTCGTGAATATATGTATGTGAATGTAGGCTCTTTGGTGAAAATACATAAGAGGTTTTAGGTGACAGGCTCTTGGTTGGTTATATCATGCTTGTTGGTATTTTGATTAGTGGGAGCTACGTTATGGATCTTGGAAAGCTGTTTTCTTTTATTATATATATTCAGGAAAGTGTTGAGAAAATTTATGGATTGCTGTGTTCTTTAATGAATTGTTTTTGCTTAATTTGATGACTTGTGAGAATAACTGTAATGGGAGCTTATGAGTTCATGAAACTGTTTGCTTCATTGGTATGATAACGTGGCTTTACTTTGCTGGTCTTTCTCGGGTGTGAATAATACGACTAGAATAAACAGTCTGGTAGGCTGATTTTGGTTGCTGCGAGTGCCTGTCAATTCTAGTGTTTGATCTCGTTTCTAATCTTCCCCTCTTTATTTTCAAAAATGAAAAATGTATATTTGTTGAAGAGCTTTGCTGTTGCTGCGTTATGACAATCTCTATTCCATTCTAAATTTTTTTTATTGAGAATAAATCAAACACGAAAAACTACATTCTAATTATATACATTAATACTATTATGAAATTATTACCAGATTTTAATTGCATGTCAGATAAAAAATGGATTAAACAGGTTGTAAATAATTTTATGAAATATATCTCCAAAAAAAATTTATGAAATAAAATTAAGCAAATGAACTAAGTTCTCTTTTAAATCATCATAAACTATTTTTAAATTGTATTAATTTCAACTAACTTACAATGTACTCTAGTTCTATTTAACTTTTTAAAACTTAATTGTTGTTAAATTTTTGTTATTTAAGATGCTCTTAAGTCTTTATTTGATCCTAAATTAGTGAAAAATGTGCTTTAGCCAAATACATACAGGCTTTACCGGGTTGTTTTCTAGAGGGGAGTGGGTATGGATAATGGTAAGACTAAGACTTGAATTCATGATATCAAACTATAATATCTGAGTGTATTTAAAACAAACTAAGTTTTCCTCCCTTAGGTTTTCCAATGTTATACATTCATGATTTTAAAATAATCTTTAATTTTTGGAGATATTCTAAATCCAAGGACAGCCAGGTCTTTATTGTGTCAAATGCAGCATTTTGTTGAGGGTTTTTCCTTTGTTATTTTCTCTACCGGTTCTCCTTCTCTTGTTCTTCAGTTAACCTCTTCGTTGTCCTCATCCACCTTTATTTCATCATCTAAGGTCATCTGTATTTAAAATGTTGACGCCATAAAATCCATATAAACCTTTTACATAAACTTTTTTTCACTTGTGAATCTCTGTACTTCCCAAACCTCAATCAATTTTGAAGAGGATTCTCTTCATGATTTGTCAACCCCGTTAAAGCAAAGGTCTTTTGGATTCTCTAGTGTTTGTTTTGGCAATTGATGATTGCTCCTTTCTGCAGGTTGATTGAGAAATTGGAGAAGATTTGGAAAACAGAAAGAAGAGAACCTTCAGATAGGCTGCTCTTTTTGGTACTCCCTCTCTATACATGTATAATCTTTCAGAACGAAATTTGAATGGGCTTGCTAATTGATTATCCTGGATCTTTCATAAGACTGTTACATTTCTGAATTTAGCTTTTGAGAAGCATGATTACTTCATATTTGAGCATTTTGCATATATATGCATGCATATGCATATACATGTCGACATACATACATGTAGATTTTTTATGGGAAGCTTTCCTACTGCAAAATGGAAAATTTACATAACAGTAATTGCACTAATTTTCAAGGCCAAAAGAATAAATGTGTTCCAATGATAAAAGCATCCAACGGAATAAAGGAAAAATATAGACCAAGAAGGAAAAAGAATCCATAGCCTGGACACTAGCTCTTATTATTGTTTGTGTGGGCAAATTTCAATTAAAGATCAAAATTGCTTTTAGAGGAGGTTTTGTAACATGTAGTTTCGTTTGAAACAAGTGAACTTTACTTATAGAACTTCTAAAGTTGAAGAAATTTTTACATATTATAAATTTTCGAGTAAATTTGGACAATGTATTTTAAATTCTATTAATTTTGATAGAACTTAAAATAACTTTCTTTTTTTTGCCAATTTGTAGATGAACTAAGTGTGATTTCTAAATGAATTCCAAAAAAGTAGTTCATTTATTCAAAAAATGGCTGCAGGCTTTTTCACTATAGTAAAGGCTGTAATCTTGGGCTTTTTTCTTTCTTTTTTGAGGTTGGATTTCTCCCTCAAAAGGTTTGAACATACCTCTCAAGTTATGTGGAAGGGTATGGGGGATATAGCGAGTGGGTATTTGCTTTGATGAGTTCTGGGTGGTTTCTAGTATCTCTTTTTGGTTTTTTGCGCTCTTACTTTTAAATCTTCATGATCTAAATGATTCAAAAAACTTCTGTGCAGAATCACATTCACATTGTGCTTTTTAATGGTTAGATTGGGATTCATGCTTGCTTCAGCATGCTTTCATGGCTCTAATCATATTGATCATTTTCAGGACTTGATGTTTCTTCTTCCTAATGTTTATTAATTTTCTTTGAAAATCAAGTTTGTTAGTTTGAAATCTTAAAGTATTAAGTTTTGCCTGATTTAGTTATGGTTGGTTCAGGTTTTAATATCACTTCCGAAAATCTGGTAACACTTGTTATGTTTCTGAAACTTCCATGTCTCTTCGAAAGCCCCCACTTCCTCGGATCCTCCTCAACAATGTCTCATGCATGAGAAATGCCCAACAAATTTTGCGACATGTAAATATCTCTGTTCATGATGGTGGGGCACTCGTGTTAACTGGCAGTAATGGTTCAGGCAAGACCACTTTTTTGCGAATGTTAGCTGGATTCTCAAAACCTTCTGCTGGTGAGATCCTTTGGAATGGTCATGACATCACAAAATCTGGAATCTTTCACCAATATAAGCTTCAGCTAAATTGGCTTTCCCTCAAAGATGCCGTTAAAGAGAAGTTTACAGTTCTTGACAACGTTCAGTGGTTTGAAGTTCTTGAGGGTAAGCAAGGGAAGTCGTTACCTGCTTTGGAATTGATGGGACTTGGAAGACTGGCAAAAGAGAAGGCAAGAATGCTGTCAATGGGCCAGCGTAAGAGGCTGCAGCTCGCAAGGGTGCTTGCAATAGATCGGCCAATTTGGTTGCTTGATGAACCTTCAGTTGCCTTAGATGACGAAGGAGTGAAGTTGCTAGAGTTTATAATTGCAGAGCACAGAAAGAAAGGCGGGATTGTGATCATAGCAACCCATCTACCTATCGAGATTGAGGATGCTATGTATTTAAGGTTACCGCCAAGATTTCCTCGCAGGATGACCTTGGTAGACATGCTTGATCGCCCAGATATAATGTAACCTATGAAAAAGCAAGACTCTTCTGGAGTTTAGTTGGCTATATCCAGCATCAATCCATGAGTTCTGGCCAATTTCGGTCTGTCATTTCCTGCCAATAGAACTAGAAATGAGGGAGTTGATCCTGAATAGAAGTAGAGTATGTTGTGGTCTATTCTTTTACAAATTCTTATTCTGGTCTCTGTCTTTTTGAATCATTCCAAGCACATTTTTGTTTTTGCTAAATGCTGACTGTGAGGAGACTCCTTGCCATCAGAAACAAGATTTTTTATAGTGAAAAATCTATGGCCAGTCATATTTATACAATCAATGTGGTGAAACAAGTAACGAGTGTAAAAATTTCTTCCTATTTTGAGTTATCTGTCACTTTGCTAAACATCATAGGTTCAAAATGTAATCATTCTAGATTTGTGCACCTTGGTGCTTATGAATATATAATTTATTTTAAAAAAATAAATATCATTTACTATTACAGATCTCATCTCCTATGAAACTCAAAACACAAAAAGCTCATTGGTAGTGTACTAAACTGGAGGGCTGGTAATGCAACAAGAGATGATCAGGAGATCCCATACTGCTTTTACACAAATACAATCTCGTCTTTTCTTCATCAGATCATTAATAGTGAGGATTCTACCTTAGCTGCCTCCCAAGCAAAAATGTAATTCTGGAGAGTGCATTCCACTTCCAGATAGACCTTCATGAAAATTTGAAGTGGCTGAGGTAGAGAGTAGGGAAGATAGGTGCACTTACGAACAGTCATTGATTCCGAATTTGCACATTTTCTTCTAGTAGTGAAACACTGCTACCCAACAGACAAAAAAGAAAATCTATTATTATACCTATCTACCTCCCAATGGTTGAAGTTTCTAGTAAGTTCCACTACCTGGCCTATAAACACAGAAGCCACTTCCAAACCACTGCTTATTTTCCTCTGGACGCCATCATTGCACCAATCATCACGCCGAAACCATAATCTACTAGTCGGTAAATCCTCATTTTGACACAACAAAACATATCCTTCCATAGAGCTAAGCCAGCGTCTCTGAAGTTATTGGCTTTCCACCCAATTCTAGAATTCTTGGCTTCCAACTCGATAGCTTCAAGACCAAACTTGGCCCTTATGACACTCCACCATGACCTGCCTTCAGCCTGCATGAATCTCCAAAGCCATTTCTCTAGCAACGCCTTTATTCAACTGAACCAAAGATCTAATGCCAAGTCTATTCCTGTCAAGAGTAAGTCCATTCCATGCAGAGATAATTTGATGTTAAAACATTCTATAAAAAATTGAATAGAAAAAGACTTAGAAGAGAAGTTAAAAGAAATTACCTTGAAGAAAGTGGGATAAGGAAAATCCTCTTGTTTTGGACAAAAACAGCCAGCAAACATGTCTAAATAGGAATTTTCAGCTTCTTTGGTTTCCTTCATCTTCTCATAAACCACGCTGAACACACCTCAAGTTGATTAGGGGGGAGCAGCCATGCATATAAAACATAAGGGAGGAACCACCAAGAAACAATAATTGGGCGTAATTGGTAGGAAGTAATTAAAAAAAGGAAAAATGAATTGAAGGACCTCATTCTGCTAAGTAAAAGCCACTGCAGACCTTCAACTAGCCCCCTTCTCCAAAAATAAGCAGCCACCTTTGAGCAGCAACATTAGAAAAGTAACTAAATAGCAGAATTCAGCTGCTTCTGAAATTTAGGCTCTACTATAGAAGGATATTTTAAAATCCCAAGAATAAATAGTAGCATGGTCGGCGTCATGAATAACAAAGTAACATTCCGGTTAAATAAGGGAAACTTGAGGGAGACTCCAGTGCATTTACTGTACATATGTAATTGCATGAACTAGAGAATACAATTCCTTTTCAGAGAGGAAGAAGAGACGTAATTATACTAACATTGCATCCATGGGATCCACCCGAGTACAGAAAAATTTTACATATTGCCAAAAGAAAAGAAAACATCAATAAAGTTATACAAAGTCCTCTTGGAAGTTCAGAGGATAACCACTAAATAAAATACTCAAGAATTTAAACCACTGATCTCTAATGCTAGCAAAAGGAGACATAATGCCATAAAAATTCCTCTTGTTTGTTTCGTTTCAGATTACCAGATGATAGCCAACAGAATGAGGGAAACAAGTTTTTTCCTGGGATTGCATACTCTAATGCCATCACATGGCCATAATTCATCTAAACTTTGAACTACTAGCAGTTTTAGGATGGACAAAGATGAATCCCATAACCTTTTAGCCTCTGCAGACCAGAAAACAGATGGATTGTTAATTCACTCTCTTGCAAGCACATAAGGGCACCCATTGACTATGAATCTACCACACTTTCAAAGGTTATCAATACGAGTGTTCTGCCCTAACCAGTGCCCCAAGCAAATAAAGCAATAAGAGAAGAAACTTTTCTTCAAACTGCTTCCAAGTAAATCTTGAGGCAACTTCATAGTCCCTCGGAGGCAACCTCGGAGTGAAGACGCAACACAATTATGTCATCACTATGCAAACTGAAACAGCAAATTGTGCAGTGGCAAACCACAGCCTAGTTAACATATTGTTCCATTCACTCCTGCAGCCCATTTGACCAGGTAAGAGATATATGACAGATGATATACTGCAACCCTTAGGCGGCAGTATAAAGGCATGAAAAGTAATGCCTTATGTAGAGGCAATAAGACTTTGCCTGACCAATTAAATGGTAGTAGAAATAATCCTAACATCATTTCCATATGGCAGAGACCATAAACAATCAACATCAGGTTCTTCAAACTATAAGCAAACTTTCTTTTTTTTAAAAAAAAAGAAAAGAAAAAAAAAAGATTATGAAGCACTGGCTTCATAAGCATTTCCAGAAAGATTTGCATCTTCCCTTCATTCTCAAGAAATTCCTAAATGTTAATGAACACTACACTTAGGATTTCGAGGTTCAAACTTCGATGATCTGTTCATCAAAAACCCATTCCAAGACCTTCACGAAATTCATGAATTATAGGTGCAGATAAATTATAAGATAAGGGAAATCTTGGGGCCAGCAAAGTCAAGTAGTCAGAATAGGTTCATTTTAGTTTTATTTCATTTTTATTTTTTAGTTGATAGTTCCTTTTCGTTCACTGAATACTCAGACCAGCCTCAACACCAAGCCCGAATAGAACACCAGCATGTTTCTCAGGGGAACCATTAAAGAAAATCTCTTTCAGTTTCATAAATGTACAACAAGTAAGCAAACTGTCCGAACCAGCTTGGTGAGAAACACCGATCCTCTTCACGCCCAAAATAGCTGCAACCTTGTTCAACCCGCCATGGAGGCCGTCGCAGAACCTCATCAAATGTTTGATATCATACAGATTGGGGAAATACATCTTGATCAAAGTAAAGAATCCCGCCTGAGTATCCGGCAGATTCTGCCAAGTTAGCAACTTGATCAAATACCCAAAGTCATACGCGCTATGGAAAGTAACCCAGTGGACATTATCATTCAAAACGATTCCAGAAGACATCAACAGCTCAGTAAACCTAAATGCACTCACACCCATTTCGTTGTTCTTCTTGAAATCAATGCCGGACTGAGCCAAGAGCTGGATGGATTCATTGTAATAAACATCTTCATTTGGGTTGAACTCGCGGAAATTGAATTGCCAAACACAATACTTGTCAGTCCCACAGGTGGGCATATTCCCTTTCTCGTCGGAGAAGGAAAGACCTAATTGAATCAATTTCAGGAGATCAGCATTCACTTTCAGAGTATAGTAATTGTAATCGGAACGACTCTTGAGATTCCCGATTACTCGAAGAACGATTCCCGGGAACTCAGTGTCCATGGCGACGTAAGGGTAATCATCAACAATGTCACGAATTAAAGCAAACTCCTTATCAAGATTATAATTCCAAACTTCCCTGATATTAACTGAATCGCTATCGAGAACGTTTGGCATCTTCTTCTCCACTAAAGACGCAGTACAAGTTGTAATTCGCTTGAACGCGGAACAAAACTCCACCTTCAAACCGAAAACTCCTACAGAAAATGAAAATCAAGTCCCAATTTAATCAAAGAAAGACCCATAAAGAACCCCCATCAAAACCCTAGAATCAAAGAAAAGAATAAAGAAATCGAGAGATATTCGATCTTACCTCGAACAAGAAAAAAATGAAAATGGAGATGGAACGAAGATATTTCTTCAAGGGTTTATAGTATCTTTTTCTTGGGAAAGATTGTGGGATTTTCAACGGAAAATTTTGGCAATTAAAAGGGTCAAGAAAGGAGGAGGGGTTTTGAACTGAAAGTGAAAAGACGGTGTTTAAGGAGTTTAGTTCTAAGAAAACGAAGAAAGAGCGAAGCGTAAATGTATATATGCGAAGGGAATGGAGAAGGGTGTATGTATACATGTGAGCAATTATTGAAAGAAACGACTTTGCAAAGGAAGGAGCTTTTGATGAAAGCTGCTTCCCGCGCTGAAATGGTAACCGCATGGACATGCACACTCAGAGAAATTTAGAGGGAAGAAGATAGACAACTCCAGACTTCATTAATTTGAGGGGGGGGTGGTTTTATATAAAAACTTTTTTTATTCGCTTATTTTTATTTTAAATATTATTATTAGATTAAAACAAATTTCATATTTATTTAGTAGATCAATAAATCTAGAAATTTTAATTTTAAATATTATTACGAAATAAAAATGTCATATTTATTTAAATATATAATTGTGTTTTTGAGAGGAAACCTCAAGCTCTCATAGCTCAGTTGGTTAGAGCACCCGTTTAGTAAGCGGGAGGTCTTGAGTTCGACTCTCAATGAAAGCATAATTGTGCTTAAATTATGCGCCATTTCAAGTCTTTTTTTCTTTGTCTCTTTTATTTTTATTTTTTTGAGGAAATATGTTTTCTTTTTTGCTCTTTCTCTTTTTGGTTACATACACTCTTTTATATTTTACAAAATCTCTCATGAAATTGTTTTTTTTTTCACTATATGTATACACACACACATTGATTTTTAAGCACAATTACTCGAATAATTTTGTTATTTTATATTATTAATTCTATTAATAAAAATAATTCACATCTGAATTTCTATGTATAAACATATTTAAAACTAAATAAATTAAAAAAGATAAATAATAGTGTAAATTTAATTAGTTAGTTAATCAGTTAGCTAGTTAGAAATTAGTTATAAATTAGTTGTTAACTGTTAATGTAGCTCAGCGGATTAATTTTTTTTCTCATAATTGTTGTAACTGTTTATAAATGAAATGTTAGTAAATTAAGAGTTAGAAGATCAATAGCTCATTCTTCATTTTTGAGCTATTCTCTCAAATTATTTTCTCTTAGATTGAAATTGTTGATGGTATCAGAGCCAATTGAGATCAATGACTTGATTCCAATATTGAAATTTATCTTTTTCAATCGAGGAAGATAACAACACTGATTCTCAAATAACTAATGGCAGAGGAAATCAACCATAGGTTCTAGAGCAGAGGGCTTTAAATTACAACGATCCTCTTTACTTGCAAGGATTGGATCATCTTAGCATGGTGTTAGCGTCAACGCCATTGACAGGTAACAATTTTTTAACATGGAGTCGTTCAATGAAGATAGCTCTAAGAGCGAAGGAAAAGTTAAGTTTTATTAATGGAAGTTGCCAGAAACCACAGGAAGATGCTGTTGAATTTAATCAGTGGCGTAAGGTGGATTGTATGGTGATTTCCTAGATCTTGAACACAATTTCGAAAGAAATTGTTGAAGTTTTCTTGTACACGACATCAATAAGAGAGCTTTGGAGGGATTTAAAGGAAAGATTTGGAGAGTATAATGGTACACAACTCTATCAAATTTAGCGAAAGATAAGTTTTATTACTCAAGGAACTATGTCAGTAGCTGCTTACTTTACAAAGTTAAAGAAACTCTGGGATGAATTGAACTGTTTGGTGCCTAGTCCTGGATGTCAATGTGAATAAGCTAAGCTTATAGTACAAATTAGGGATTTTAGTAGGTTAATAAAGTTCTTGATGAGACTTAATAATGTATTTGACAATGTGAGGAATCAAGTACTAGTGATGGAACCAATGCTTAGTGTGAATAAGACCTATTTAACGATTCTACATGTGGAGGAACAAAAAGAAGTACATGTGATGTTTGTTGATAATGTTGAGAATACTGCAATGTTGGCTAGATCGCAATTCTTGATCAAGGAAAAGACAAGAGGAAATAAGAAGAAATATACTTCGAAAAGAACTGATAAATGAGAAAAATATGAAAGACAATATAATCACTGTAAGGACAATGGCCATACTAAGGATTCAAGTTGATCGGCTAATCAGATTAGTACAAAGAACTGCAACAACAAAGAGAACAAAAAACTAAGAATGGAGTTGAAAAGTCTTTTTTAAATGCAATTTTTACAGAAACAAAAAGAGATGAAGGAGACAAAGAAGGTTAGAATAATGTTATGGCAGATATTATACGGTAGGAGATATGGAGGTTCTTGAAGGGAAAAGGGACCAATGAGGGGAATGGAAATAAGAGCCTAGTGAACTTTGCACATTTTCATAATTTTGCAGGTACTATACTTAACTATGCGTTAAATTCTCTTGAATTGCTAGAACCTGAATTATGGATAGTTAACACAGGTGCAGCTAATCATATGTGCATTGAAATTACCTTACTTCTTGAACCACAACCAATTACAAAACCTACACCAGTTTATTTACAGATGGATCGATAAGATTGGTTCATTATGTTGGAAATGTCTCATTATCAAATAGCTTAATTCTTAGAGAAGCCTTTCATGTACGTAACTTTCATTTCAACCTATTGTCTGTTAATAAACTTATTGAAATTGCATGCATAAGATTTGAGTTTTATTCAACTCATTGTGTTTTACAAGACCTTCAGACTAGAAAAGTGTTGGCCATTGGACAAGTAATTGGCAGAGTATACATACTAAACCAAAAATCCTTCAACTCAACTACTATCCAGCAATATACTAGCCAATTTTACATAATCAATGTTGCATCTAGAAATACAATCTGGCATAACAGATTAGGACATCCTTTCAATTTTGTACTCACACATATTCATCAAATAAATGATCTCGAATTTTTAGATCATTTTTCTTGTGATGTCTGTCATTCTTCCAAACAATATAGACTTCCTTTTCCCATTAGTTCTATTCATACTACAGCAGTGTTTGATCTATTACATATTAATATATGGGGCCCTTATAATGAAAATTCAATTTCAGAGCCATATTATTTTCTCACAGTAGTAGATAATTATAGTAAAAGAACTTGGACCATTCTCATAAAATACAAATCTCAAACTTAAAATGTTTTGAAAAACATATTTCTCATAATCAAAAATCAATTTTAAAAAACTATCAAAACTATAAAAACAGATAATGGTGTAGAATTCATTAGTAATAAAACTCAAAATTTGCTTGCACAATTAAGAATTCTGCATTAGAAAATATGTGTATACACTCCACAACAGAATAGAGTTGTGGAGCGAAAACACAAGCATTTGCTTCAAGTAGCTTGATGTTTCATTCAAGTTTACCTAAACAGTTTTGGGACTATATTGTATTAACTGCAACATATTTGATAAATAGACTATCTACCCCAGTGCTGTCTTTGTTTTGCAACAAATGTTTTACCATGTAAAACAAAATTTGATACAAAAGCTATCAAATATGTTTTCATTGGATATTGTTCAGGTCAAAAGACATACATTTTATATGATTTACAGAACCATCAAGAGATGTTCTATTTCATGAGAATGTGCTACTATATGCAAATGAACATACTACTGATCACTCAGTTTCTCTACCACAGATACAGCTTGATACATCATCTACTCCTTTTAATGTTCTTAATTCTATCTCTTCGCGTATTTCAAATACAACTCCAGCTTTATCACAAAATTTATCAGAACCCAATATAAATGACACTGCTGATATAATAAAATCAAAATAAAAAGAAGCACAAGAATCAAACATAAACCGAGTTGGTTGAATGATTTTGTGTCCACAGTTATTCATTATGATTCAATTACAATGTTTAGGGACAACACTTTTCCTACAGGATCCTGTAAATCACAATATACTTCAAGCACCTACCCTTATACTCACTCACTCATATTTTCTTATGAACATACATCATTCCTAGCCAATTTGTCAACTGTACATGAACCAAGTTCTTATAGTTAAGCAAGAATTCAGCCAAAATGGGTTAGTGCTATGCAGAATGAATTACGAGCAATGGAGAATAATGAGACATGGGAAATAACTGATTTGCCTCCTGAAGAAAGGCTATTGGCAGTAAATAGGTATATAAAATTAAATTGAATCTTGATGGCACAATGAACAAGTATAAGGCTAGGTTGATAGCTAAAAGTTACAACCAAGTGGAAGGAGCAGATTATTTTGACAATTTCTCTCCTGTTACGAAAACAATCATAGTGAGAATTTTCTTAACTATTGCTGCAGCAAAACCGTGACTTTTGTATCAACTAGATATTAATAATGCTTTTATGCATCGTTACCTAGATGAAGAAGTTTACATGTTACCACCTGAAAGTTATAATAAGGCCGTTGGGAAACAAGTTTAGATTGAAATAGTCCTTATATGGACTGAAACAGGCATCACACCAATGGAATCATGAGTTTACTATTAAGCTACAACAATATGGCTTCCTACTGTCAAGTCATGATCACTGCTTGTTTATCATGTCTACATCCAACTTTTTCTTAGCACTTACAATGTATGTAAATGATGTCTTAATTACTGTTTCTTCTCCTGCTGAAATAGATAAAGTCAAGATATTCTTAGATCAACAATTTACTATAAAAGATCTTGGCCAAGCAAAGTATTTCTTAGGCTAAGAACTTGTTCGCTCATATGCTGACATCTATGTTAAGCAGCGTAAATATGCATTAGATATCATTAAAGATTCAAGATTGCTGGGAGCAAAACCTGCACCAACTCCTTTACCTAAGGGACACAAATTCTCTGCTACACAGGACTCTCCATTACTAGAGCTTGATCAGTATCGCAGATTAGTGGGGAGGTTGTTGTATCTTCGATTCACAAGACCTGATCTTACATATATAGTTCAAAAATTAAGTCAAGACTCTCCATTACTAGAGCTTGATCAGAATCAGTGGGGAGGTTGTTGTATCTTCGATTCACAAGACCTGATCCACGGAAGACACATTGGGAAGCAACAATTCATGTAGTCCAGTATTTCAAAGGATGTCCTTCTCAATGCCTCTTCTTTTCTACTGCTAATGACCTTAAATTGGAAGCATACTTTGATGCAGCTTGGGTATCTTGCCCTGATACAAGACGATCACTTACAGGTTATTATATTTTCCTTGGAACTTCTCTAATTTTATGGAAAATGAAGAAACAAACTACTGTCTAGATTTTCTACAGAGGCCGAATACAAAAGCATGACAGCTACAGTTTGAGTTACAATGACTCACTTACATCCTGCATGATTTACATATTTCTGTTCCTCTTTCTATTCAACTCTACTATGACAATCAAGCTGCTTTGCACACTGCACCAAGTCCAGTCTTCCATGGGCGCACAAAGCATTTAGAAATTGATGGTCACTTAGTCAGAGATAAATTCAAGCAAGGATTCATCGTGCCTAAGTGTGTTTCAACTCGGCTACAAGTAACTGATATCTTTACAAAATCCCTTGCTGCTCCTCTCTTCTTGCAGTTTGTTTCCAAGTTGGGCTTATACGATCTTCATAAAGCTTCAACTTGAGGGAGGGGATGTAAACTTAATTAGTTAGTTAATCAGTTAAATAGTTAATCAGTTAGCTAGTTAAAAATTAGTTGTTAAGTGCTAGTGCATCTCAGCAGATTAGTTTTTTTTCTCATCATTGTTGTAACTATATATAAATGAAATGTTAGTAAATGAAAATCATTGTAAATTAAATTATTATTGAATTATATTGCTAATTAACTTTAGTTAAAACAAGTTTTGACAAATAGCTTATATAGTCAATTATCTAGTTAATTACATTATTGATTATCAAATAAGTCAAAAAAGTTCCAATGTATTCATGCAGAGATCCAGCTAATAACTCCTTTACATTTTCTTCAGTCTGATCTCAGGAGCTATCCAACAAAATCAGATCAAAACCTACATAAATCCATAATGATGGGGCTGAAAATCAGAAAGTAAATATTGTTTACACTGATATCTAACAGAAAATTGAACAATATCGATAGATAACATCCCTACATGGTAGCTTCGACATTTAGAAAATCTTGAAAAGGTTCTCCGATCAAGATTTACCCATTAGACTTAATGACAAAACTAGGTATAACCAAGAGGAATGTACTTACTGATAGGTAAGTGAATCTAGCATGCATCACAATGCACCTGAGTTTCAAACATTTGTATAAATCAGGAATGGTAGAGACTAGCAAAGTTGATGTCTCTAACTGCAACTGAGTAGGAACAAGAGAATAGATACAATGGTAATGCATCAACGTAAGAAATGAAATAACCATGACAGATTAATGGATGCATGAATATGATAGATGATGGGACACAATATTCACATACTTGACCAAGGCACAGACCTAAGCTGCTTCTAGTTCGAGTCGGGCACTAGAGATATTACAGAGATTGACAGGAGGAATGCTAGATTGTTACATTTTGTTTCTGACAAAAGGAGAAGATTTCTAGAGACCAAGATCATATACTTCCAGTGTCACAGAAGATTCACTGCTACGATAATTAAGAACCGGGATCAGGTTTTAGCATCCTGAAAGATGTCTGGGATGGAATCAAGTATAGCATTGCCATAAGGTTGTCATATTGCTTCAATGCTAACTATTTTTGGTTTACCATATGATGATGTATGAGTATAAATACCTCCCATCACCATCAACTCGTAAATTTAACCTCATCAGTTAAAAGAATGCAAACCCAGCATATATTATTCAATGAGAGAGAGAATGTTTACATAGGATACAGCCGACAGCGGCTGCAAAATGAGCATGTCTTACCAACCATAAACTATGCAAGTCAACATACATAAGTCAACTATAGTCATCTTCTCAACAAGAAAAAGAGACAAAACCTATCCAACACTTGCAGAGACTGAGAAAGAGAGTTCCATTACCCTCTCTAATTGATCATAATCACAAACTTCGCCATGAGAGTTTGATATAAGAACCCAACGATATATATCTTCTTTAGTATTTCAAAGAGAAGACTTAACTTCTAAAATCAAATTCTCACCAACTTGACATGGAAACCAACAACATATCAGGAACCTTAGGATATTTTCAGTTGAATAACTATTTAAACCTGACTCACCATATTAGCATAACACAACATATCTGGATATTAATGGAGTTCATTTCCACCAGACACGAACCAAAGGAACTTTAGTACCCAACAACAGATATGCTAAAACATTATATGTAAAAACGTTGCAGGAAAATTAACAATAAGAATTTGAGCTTTACATTACCAAGTATTAGATTCAGAGCAATATCAATAATTTCATATTCCAAACGCTTGACATAAACGTTCTCTACAACCCATCCACTATTAATACAAGTGAACAGGGCAAATGACAGAAATCTCACCTTTAAGCAGACAGACCGTAACATCCTATCAGTTCCGACCGAGCGGGAGGGATCTACAAGTAAATGTCTCCTTAAAGTCGGATTTTTTGGAAGAAGTAAATATAGAAGCATACACTTCCTTGTTTGCATGAGCCGGTGCCATATCAGCCGCTCTAAACTTCTTCACTGCAACACCTCCTTTAACATTATTCTCAACCTTCCCATGTCCTTCAACTTTCACAGAAGCCTTTCCTACGCTCCCATTCAAATCAGCCCCACGCTTCACTCCCCTCACTGCGGAAGACTCCAGTGCATCCACCTGCGCTCCATTCATCACAACAACTTCCCCATTCTTCGTCTTCTTAGCACCCATCTTCTTCTCCTTCAATTTTGCTCTCTCCTCCTCCATCCTCTCCCTCAAGGCTGCTACTTCCTCCTCACTGCCATTTATCACTATCTTATTTGATTCCGTGAATTCCTCATGGCATACCAAGCACGAGGAAGATTTCACTTCCTTCAACGCCTTAGCGCTCAATACATGCCCACAGCCCCTCAACGCGAAAAACTTATACTTACCATTAAATTCAAGCCCTGAAACTGGACACTGAAACCGAGCATGATAGCCGGCGCCGCCGCAACCCAAATCATCAGACCCTGGAATCGCTGTGAGCTTGATATTTACCATGTCTTTTAGCCCCTTTATGTACCCAAATTCCTTCGGCAATCTCTTCGACAGCAAAGCCTCGACTAACGCTTCTTTGTTGAATAAATTTCCCAATCGGTCGGTAACGCAAGGCTCTCTCAAGGGTTCACTAGATAAAGCGCAATTAAGCCATTTCGAGAGCCTCTGCTCATTAGGATCGACTTTATCCGGCTTTTTCTCCGCGTACATGTTGAGGTAGCAGTCGCGAGACTCCGCCCCGGTTGCGCCGCCATCACCACCTCCTCCACGGAGGCGGGGAAACAGAGTAAAGGTGGTGAGAGGAGCAATTTGGGAAATCGGGACATGATCGGATGCATTCAAGGTCATTCCATTAAAATAAACGCAGAAATTAAACAACGACGATGGATTAGGAAAGAGCGAAGAGGAGGAAATAAGAGATTCCAGGGTCAAGGGTCGGTTGAGATCTAGGGTTAGGGCTATTGTTCGTTGATGACACGGGGATTTGACGAAGATTTGAAGAAATTGGTCATTTAGGGTTTCGGGATGCATCATCGTTTGATTGATTCTACCGATTCTGAAATTATCAGAGATTTCAGATTTCAGATTGGGGAAGAAGCTGAATTTCTAGTGGTGGTTTTTGGGGCAAGTTCGAATCTGGGAATGAAGAGACCGACTTGAGCTGACAGCCAATAGCTTAAAATCCGATGGATTTATTGGAGTGGGCTCAACCCATTAATATTGGGCCGGATCGGGTCGGCCCAGTTCAATTGAAACGAATCGTACGGTTAAATCTTCGCCAATTGTCCGGTAAAAAGTTAAAAAGTAGAAATTTACAGTCCGGGCCCCACCGAATTAGTAAGGGGGGACCCACCGGGTGATTGGGCCAGAGATTAGGACTCGGCTGAAATGTGTGGTCCAAAATTAAAAGGCCACTTACAAAATACTTATGAAACACCGTCTCTTCTGCTACGTTCACATGCCGTATGTATATGTACATATGTATGTATATATGAACATATACGAACGTATGTATATATGTATATATGGTATGTAAAGTTCCCAACTACCTCTCGCTTCCCCATCTGTCAATAAAAATAAAATTTAAGTATGATGGTAATTTGGAGAAATGTGGGGAGGTAGCTTGTAAATTTATGGAGGTTATGTGTTATATGTATATATCTAGGGGAGGTGTATGTATTGGCACATCATTTCATGAGGAGTGACATCTTGGCTACGATTCATTGGCACATATATAATAGATAGAAGGATAAGAATCGTTGGAATACATACATATAAATCTATATATATATATATATATATAGATAATATGTCTAAAAATGACATGCCCACGAAGAAAAATGATAAAATTGACTAAACCCTGAAAAAATAATAATTATTTCACCACATACATATACATATATACATATAATATTAGAAGTCATATTTATTTCATCACGTATACGTATACCTATAATATTATAAAGGCTATATATGTGTATATATATATATGTTACTGCCTGTAAGAGAAGTGTGTGAAACTAATCCCGTGTTTGGATCATAATAAATAGTAGAATTTTATATATGGTATTTTACAGACGTGAGAAAAATGTATTTGTTTTAATTTTTAATAGTAACAAATGTTATTTTACAGACGTGAGAAAAATGTATTTGTTTTAATTTTTAATAGTAACAAATGTTATTTGACTGGTAAATTTTGATGTGAATTTTTAAACTACCAAATTAGTGGTATTTGGTAGGCATTCTATTTGTTTTCTATTATACTCTTATCTAATTTAATTAATTTTATATATGTCATGACAATTAAAAATTTATTAAATTAATATGATGATATAAATAATAATATTTATTTATTAAATATAAAATTTTAATTTAATTATGTATAATAATTATTTATTTAAATACAAATATAATTATATTGATAAATAGTTTTTTTTTTCTTATATATTTTTTTTATATCATTTACTATTACATACAATATGTAGAGATAAATTAGTAATTTAGTTAAAAATACAACCATACCATACTATCATCTAAATAAAAATATGTTATTAACATATATTAATATATTATTATTTAAACGTAAAAATTTTTTGTCATTACAATCTTATGTTATTGTCATTCAATTACTGTAATTACTATACATTAATTAACCATCACTGAAATTTATTCAAACGAAACCATAGATCAAGACGCATGGAATATTCTAATTGTTCTAGTGACTCATCATTCTATCTAAATATTTGAAAATAAATTCAAATATTAATTATATATATATATATATATATATATATTGCATACATAATTACTAATTAAGCAAGAAAAATGTAAAAAAAAAAATACCCAATACTAATTTGAATAACTATTTTAACAATTTTATATATTCATTAATTAATTATTATAAATATCTCAATTATAATATCACAATAAAAATAATTTTCAAATAAGAAGCACAATTCACGATTTTTTATTAAAAAAATAAACATAATTTACAGAGTATATTTTAAAAAAATATATTTTTCATATATATATATATATATATTTTTTTTTTAATGATGATTTATATATAAGAGAAACAGAAGAAATTGGAGATGTGTACACGTGTAATCGCGGAGAAAACGAGGTTTAACTGAATTTCAATTTCTAACGGTTAAGTTTCTTGAAACGGTGCGCAGTTAATTGTGGTATTTAAGTAAATATCTAAAAACCAAAGGGTCAAAGTATTAAAAACAAAAAACAAAGAGGCGCAAACTAAAAACAAAAAAGCAGAAAAATAAACTTGGCACATTCTGCACCAGGCCTCGCCATTGTGGCTCAGCTTCTCCCTATATATAAGCTCGTTCATTCACCAAATACCCACCAAGAAACCATCACCAAACTCTGCTCTAACTCCATTACCAAGAACAAGGGCTCTTGGTGCCTGGTTCTTGATTTATAACCAGGTCTTTTGTGTAATTTTTGCTGGGTTTGATATTGGGATCCTGGGTTTGTTTTGTTCTGTGTTTTTGGTTGGCAATGGCTGGAACTGGAGTGTTCGCAGAGATTTTGGATGGAGATGTGTATAAGTACTACTCTGATGGGGAGTGGAAGAAATCTTCTTCCGGCAAGAGTGTTGCCATTATCAACCCAACTACGAGAAAAACTCAGTACAAAGTTCAAGGTAAGTTCATGCAGTTCTTGTGCATGTAGATATGTCTCTATGAACAGGATCATTGATTAAATAACTTTAGTTTTTCTTTTCTTTTCTGGGTAGATTTGAAATGGGTTTTTGCTTCTTTTGGAACTTTGTTATGATTTTAAGCAGTTTGAGTGGTGAAACAATGGTTTCTCAGTAATGTTCTTACTCTGAGATTTACTTTATGACCGTATGATTATGAAGAAGGAAACATTTCCTGCTTTCTTTTCTCTTCTTTTCATGTCTTTTTTTTTTTCTTGGAAACCAAGCGGTAATTGACACTGAAAAAATTAAAACTGACATGAAGATGCCTGATATATGTCTGTTTGTTCATAATTATATGATTTGGAACAGCTTGTACACAAGAAGAGGTAAATAAGGTCATGGAGCTAGCAAAATCTGCACAAAAATCATGGGCAAAAACTCCACTCTGGAAGCGAGCTGAGCTTCTTCACAAAGCTGCTGCTATCCTCAAGGAGCACAAAGCTCCCATTGCTGAATGCCTTGTCAAAGAAATAGCAAAACCAGCCAAGGATTCTGTGACTGAGGTATCTAAGTTTTGTTCGAGTTCTAATTTGGTTTTTCAAAAGAAAGATGACTGAGCTGTTTTGGGTTCATGAATTAGGTTGTAAGATCTGGAGATCTAGTTTCTTATTGTGCTGAAGAAGGAGTTAGAATTCTTGGGGAAGGAAAGTTCTTGGTGTCTGATAGTTTCCCTGGAAATGAGAGGACTAAGTACTGCCTTACTTCCAAGGTATAGTTTTTTCTCCTTTCTTTCTGGATCAATATGTGACTTGACTAGAATTCTGTGGTTCTCTGCTGAAGCTTGTCTGAGGGGTTGTATTTTGTCTGGTACTATGACATGTTGAGATAAGATATTTTCTGCTAAAAGCCAAATTTTTGTTTAGAGGGTTGTTTCATTTTTCTTTTTGTTTCCCTTCACCATACTCCTTTTGTTTGTTTTTCACTTTCCTTTCTGTTTCCCTTCACCATAGTACAGTTTTCTCTGATTCCCAAGAATATGTAGGGGAATTCGGTGTCGTGTAATTCATGAAAATGTACATTTAGCTATTATGTTAAGGCTTATCTATGGCTATGAAAGGCAAGCTTGTGGTGTTTCAAGCTATGTTTAGAACAAATAACAATGTTATAGAATGTGGTTCTCTCTTTTTATATCCCAAAATGACTTGAATCTTAATTGAAATGTGATAAATGCACTAAAATTTACTAGCTAAGCCAGCTCGCACCAAGGTTTTATGTTACTTCAGCAATCTCAACTGTCCATAAAGGTTGATTCATGCAAATTAGCCAAGCAAAAGCAAATATTTTTCTTGTTAAATAAGCATGAGGATAGTAGTTTTCTGACCCTGTGGCATTTGATTTCCAGTTTGTGATGATAGAGATCTACACTTCATTATCATACAAAATTTTTTTACCTATTATCAGTTCAGTTTCTACCTAGTTTTTACTTCAATCTCATATGGTATCAGTCTCTTCATTGTTGGGTTACTGGCAAGAAAATTGAACTATAATTTAGTGAGAAAACTAATAAGATCATGTAAAATGCAGATTCCACTTGGAGTGGTTTTAGCCATTCCACCATTCAATTATCCTGTTAACCTAGCTGTTTCAAAGATTGCTCCTGCATTAATTTCTGGAAATTCCCTTGTGCTTAAGCCTCCAACTCAGGTACTTTACCAATAAGTTATATCCCATTTAAACTCTGCAATTATATTATTTGATTTTTAAGTTGAGCCACTCTCTGTATATAAACTTTTTTATTTTCTTTCTTTCAGGGGGCAGTTTCTTGCCTTCATATGGTGCATTGCTTCCACTTGGCTGGTTTTCCTAAAGGACTTATCAGCTGTATCACTGGGAAAGGCTCCGAGATCGGTGACTTCCTTACTATGCATCCTGGTGTGAACTGCATCAGGTAAATTTTCGTTGTTTCAAGCTCACGCTTGCTCCTGAACTTTCCTCTTGCTTTGAGTTACAACTAGTGATCTCTAACTATAGATTCTCTTTTGGTCAGTTTTACTGGTGGTGATACTGGAATTTCAATTTCCAAGAAGGCAGGAATGATCCCACTTCAGATGGAATTGGGAGGAAAAGATGCTTGCATTGTGCTTGAAGATGCTGATCTTGATTTGGTTGCAGCAAACATAATAAAAGGAGGATTTTCCTACAGGTAGACTGAGATTTGAACATTAGAAAATCAATGAACATCATGACGTTACATAATATGAGATTTAATGACATGACCCAATTCCTCATTACCCAAATTTCAGATCAGAATCAAAGAGCTCATATCCTTCCATATATGTATTCTGCAACTAAAATCATGTCTTAATATCTTAAATTCCTTCTGCATCTTCAACAGTGGTCAAAGATGTACTGCAGTGAAGGTTGTGCTAGTGATGGAGTCCGTTGCAGACGCCCTTGTCGAGAAGGTGAAAGCAAAAGTGGCAAAATTGATAGTTGGTCCGCCTGAAGATGACTCCGATATAACTCCAGTCGTATCAGAATCATCTGCAAATTTCATTGAAGGGCTAATAATGGATGCTAAAGAGAAAGGAGCAACCTTTTGCCAAGAGTACAAGAGAGAAGGAAACCTAATCTGGCCCTTGTTGTTAGACCATGTTAGGCCAGACATGAGGATTGCTTGGGAGGAGCCATTCGGACCAGTCTTGCCAGTCATAAGGATCAATTCTATTGAAGAAGGAATTCACCACTGCAATGCTAGCAACTTTGGATTGCAGGTACCATTCCAGCCATACGATTCAAATAATTTGAGTTTCATGTGATTGTTCTCTGAATTTTTTAAAAAAATCCGAGAAAAGTCATACACTTCTAATAATTTAAACTTTAAATTTGTAAATTAGGGTTGTGTGTTCACGAAAGATATTAATAAATCGTACCATTCCAGCCATACGCTTCAAATAATTTGAGTTTCATGTGATTGTTCTCGAGTTTTTTAAAAAAGATCCGAGAAAAATCATACATTTCTAATAATTTGAACTTTAAACTTGTAAATTAGGGTTGTGTGTTCACGAAAGATATTAATAAAGCAATACTGATAAGCGATGCAATGGAGACGGGAACAGTTCAGATAAACTCTGCACCGGCACGTGGACCGGACCATTTTCCTTTCCAGGTAAACTGATTTCTATCATCCATCATCTTACCAGGATCAAGAATCTTCAAAGCTACCTTTTTTAATTTTCTGTGCAATCTGATAAATTCTTCATTAATAAACAGGGTTTGAAGGACAGTGGTATTGGATCACAAGGTATTACCAACAGCATCAACATGATGACCAAAGTGAAGAGCACTGTCATCAACTTGCCAACCCCTACTTACACCATGGGTTAGTGCCACCCATTAGATAATATATATATATACACTACATACATAATCACAACTGGTAGTGTTTTAGCTGATTGTTAATTAATGGGTAATATATATATATATATATATATATGTATAAGAATATGTATGGTTAGGTAATGATGAATAATGGGTAACTAAGAATCTGTGTGTGATCAAATGTACTACCTTCTTGATGAATCATGAAATTGATTCTCTCTGTTTACCAATTGGTTTAAGCTTAAATAATTTTTGGTTTCTGTAATATTTTATTTTAATCTTTCTGTAAAAAAATTTAGTTTCTAATATCATTTATTGAATAACAGGGAGTTCTTATCGGTCTCGACTTTGATACTAATTTCTTGTGTAATAAAAAATAATCTCCAAATTTATTTGAAATTTGGAGAAATTTTATCTACATCAAAATTAATATAATTTTAAGTGTTTTTTTCTTCTTAATTTAAAAAAAAAATTCATATTATAATTATTAAAATTAAATTAAATATATTGAATCTAATTGTTTCGGTTATATAATTTATTTTTTAAAATAAAAAAAAATATTTAAAAAAGTACTAAATGAGTATCACCCGTATACAAAATAATTATATACGTATCGAGTAATTTATAATTAATTCAATGTTTTTTTAATCATGCACATCATGACGTAATAAGATAGACCTAAAATTTTTTTAAATAAGTCTCGAATTATATAATTAATTAAAAAATTTTAAATAAGTAACGTATTGGGTATTAATATTTAATTTTTTTAAAAAAAATTTAATTAGTGTGAATATAATCTAATGTGTTTTGTGATACGATGCCAATTGGGGATCCCCATTTACCCATTTTGTCAACTCTACTTTTCCTTTTTTTTTTTTAAATTTATAAATACTTGTAATTGCTATTTATTTGTCCTTTACTCGTTAATTAATTAGTATCTTTATTTTTTAATAAAAACTAGGTGTATTTTTTTTAATTATGTAACACACACATATATATATATATTAATCATATCATAATAGAAATAATCTTTAAATAACGACAAATAACATAATTTAATCAAAATTACGAGTTCACGGTGTATTTATCATTGAACTAAATAATGGTTAATAGTAATATTTTAATTTTAAAACGAAATAGTATTTAATAAATTTTTATATATATATACGAGATTATTATTAAATTTTAAATTTATTATATGATGTTATATATATAAATTAGTATTTATAAAATGTTATTAAATTAACGAAATCTGATTAAAAGTAATATGATTAAAGATATATTGAATTTTAATGAATCAAATTAAAGTATAAACTTTAATTTTTATGCATAAAGACTAAATCTATAATTTTTAATTTTGTAATACGTTAAAAAAATTTGATAGATATATTTGTCTATAAATATATAATTATTTATAAATTATTTTACTATAAATTCAATTAAGTTTTCGTTTTTTTTTTTAATTTCTTTAGTTTAGTAGGAGTGAGAAAGAATTCCATGCACGCATGCATATGTTCTCTCTCTCTCTCTCTATATATATATATAGTCTTGGATGGATGAACTCGTCATGCCACTCAAAGCTCACAAATTAGTCAAAACCCTATCCAACTTGTATATGTGTGTATGTGTGTGTGTATATATATATATATATATGTATGTATGTATGTATGTATAATATTTTACCCAATCAAAATTTCAGGGTAACTTTTTTAGTTGTAATTTTAAAAAGTAAAAAAGGCATACAATTAGTATATGTAATTTATTCTTGTTATAAAGTATCATACAAACACTATATATAATTACCCATAATATTATAATATAGAGAGATCCACACCACACGATTCAACACTGAAATTATAAAAAAAAAAAAAAAAAAAACCCATTAGTGATAATTTTCATTTTTAACTAAAAAGAATTAATGAATTCAATTTACAAGTTCTTATTGGGGACTTGTATGTCCAATTGATGCCTAACTACCAATTAAAAGCATATTATATAATTTTACAATATAAATGCATGTATCCGTATATATATATAAATAATATAAGATAGATGGGTATATATATATATATATATATATATAATTAAGATTATATCTATTGATACTCAATCTTGATTATTGGTTTTATTAATTTGAGTGGGGCTTGCCTTTGTGGAATATGCTAGCTACCATATATATATATATATATATATATCTATATACAATTCTTTTGCTTTTGCCCTTGGTGACACATAAAGAACTCAACCTATCTACTAATTAGTTAATTATAAAAATAATATTTATATAAAGAGTTGACTACAATATTTTAATTCATTAATACATATTGAGCAATATTAAATATTCTGGTGTATAAACCAATTTTTTTTTTAAAAAAAAACAATTATGGTTCTATTATATATGGGATATAGATATATACATGGTATGGTGGATTCCTATGTATGATTTTGTCAAAAGTGTGGCTAAGTAAATTAATTATATTTATATATATATATATGTATACTTACAAATTTTGTATACATAATCATGTGACAACTAATTGTTTCATGATAAACTAATAAATTGATGTACTATAATCTTCTACATCAACAAGTGAGAATTTTTTAAATTCTCACAAAATATCACAAGATTTGAGATGTAATAAGATCAACATTTATCTTGATATTAATATTACTTTTAAATAAATATCTTGTTTCAATTAAATATGTAGTAAAAATAGAGATAATATTTTGCGTCTAATTCTGTTTAATCTGATTTACTCAAACTCGAAATTGGGTTAGCAGAAAAAGAGACAGGTCAAAATGGATTTAAGTTTGATCTTCCAAAACCTGTTCGACTCTAACTCACTATAATTGGAACATTCAGTCTCGAAAATTTAGTTCGGGATAATTTTACATTAATAAGATAGTGTATTAAAATAATTTATTTATTTTTTATTTTTGCAAAACTTTTGGAGAAAAATGAATTTGGGGATAAAATTGAAAATAATTTTAAAAAAATGGGGTGAAACTGTGAATAGATTTTTTGAAAGAGAAAATTAAAACAAGAGGTCAAATCGTAAAAATGTGAAATACAACCAGGTGGGACAGCTACATCAGCAACAACGGCGAGTCAGAACGTGTCGCGTGGCTAACACGTTGACATTGTTCCACGCAGGAGGCCACACAGGTGATCTGTGTGTCAGCAGATCCAACAGTCCAGATTGCATCCCGCGCGTACGGATAGGCTAGATGTGTTTCTTTTTCAGGCGTGATCGAACGGTTAGATTTGATCAAATCGTGCGATTTAGATTAATTTTCTAAATAAAAGAAATCTAAGGGCTACGGATGGGCTACGTCACCTTGAATGAACGACTCAAATCGAATGGAGATGAGTATTTAAACTCTTTTTCGCAGGGAACAAAAACCCTAGCCGACGGAGGGTGACCAGAGAAAAAGAAGAATGATGGTCGGGAAGTGAACCAAACGCTAGAGAAGGAGATCAGCCACTATTGCTGTCATACCGGAGCCACTGCTGATGCTGAAAATATAAGATTTTCCTCCCCTCCACTCAGAATTTAATCCTGAACCTTCCTATGCTCATATCGGAGTCGAAAAACATGAGCTGAGCTAGACTGAGCCACCGCGATCGAAACCCGAATCCTTCTCTGATGAGCCCCTTCCTATTTTTTATTTTTCTCGATTTTTTAACCATTGTAATCCTCGTTTTTTTCTGGTATAGGCTAGCCGAAGAAACACCCCAACCGCAAAAGAAGAACAATAGAGCTGTCGTACTTGAAGACCATTATAACGGTAGGGTCTTGATTTTTTCTTTTTCCGGTCAACAGAGACCTCTTAACATTGTTTTTCGCAGGTTCCCATGCAAAATCGGCCAAAAACGGTCTAAATCGAAAACAACCTGATAGAGAAGAACCGCCACAATGGGCGGCCGAGACGGTGTCAGAGCACGGCGACTAAATTCGCCAAAAAAGTTCAAAAATGCTTATTTTGGCATTTTGAGGTATATTTGGATACGTGACGCGTATTTTTTATTTTCGTAGGAAAAATATGAGAAACTCAAGAACCAGCAGGAGGCGCAGTGATAAATACGGTATTTTGAATATCGATCCGGGATAAAAATTCTTCACCCTTCTCCCCGTTATGGTAAATTGAAGCTTAATAATCAATAACATTGTATTTTGTGAAAATTAAAAAAATCTTTAAATTAATTACAGATCACCGGTGGAGTCGACAACTGGTTAATATAAAATTATCTGTTTTGTCGATACTATTTCTCTATTGGTAGGCTATGTTTGTTGGTTCACTGCGTGCACTTGTAATATGGATTTATTGGCCTCTCAGTATTGATTACCCAACTATTTCTCTTATTTGCCTATTGATTGAAATAAATGTTCTAATCGTATTTTCTTAATTTATGTGTTCTTTATTTGCATAATTTACTGTTGACTGGTAAAAAATAAGATATTGATATGTGATGTGTGATTGATTGATGATGTGGATCTATGGATGAAAAACTTATCGGGTATCCTTAGGAAGGGTGTGTATGAACCCGGTACATAGAGAAAATCATACCGTTGACATTACCTTAGTCGAACGGGACTGGAAAGTCCTATAGTAGAAGGGGTTGGGATGTATAGTTTACCCTTATACCGAACGAGGTATTGAAGCGGCAGTATGTTTAGCGTCCATTACCAGATGAGGTATGGAGACGGTCGGTCAATTGAAAAATTGGATATTGAGTTCACGCGTAGGGAGATATCCCTATGAACCCCCAAAAATACTAGCAAACAGATAAGTTGATTGTTATTGGTCATTTGAATGTGTAATCAAAATAAAATTCAGGTTATTGTTTTCATAGGTCAGTTTTGGAAACTCATAACGGTAAGTATGAAACTTACTTTTTTTATATTAAATGAATTTATTTAAAGAATCAAATAGCTCCATTCGTATCGTTCTTAAGTATGATATTCTTACTAGATTAATGTAGTTTATTTCCTTATTTAATAATTTTATATCAGGAAGACCAAGATCCAGATCTTGAACAACAGAAGTGTTGCAAATAAATATCATCTCCCGAACCCCATCAGAGTTTTCCAACGAATGTTAACTTTATAGGATTTTTATTTCATTTTATTATAATTATTTATTCTGTTTCTTTAAACTTCTATAAATGAATATTCTCGTAACCCTATTGAATATCCTAATTTAATGTATAATGGATGTAAACCCTAAATTCTAAATTGCTTCCACTGATAGTTAATGTAATTCGATATTTTAATTTCCTTAAGTTTTGGACCTTTACAATAATTTTTATTATTATAAATATATTTATATCTATATTAATAATTATAATTATATTTTGATAAATACAGTTAATATATATTAATAAATATATTTTTAATTTTTTTATTAATATAAGTATAATAAACTAATCGGATCAGATTCTAATAAAATAATTTGGTAAAATCTTCCCCAATCTAACCCATTATCATCCTTCAAGTGAAAATTATTTGCCACTCAAAACTTTATTATGATCAAGTTTGAGGAGATAAGCTCTCATACTTCTTATCAACTGAGTTTTCTCATATGTATATATATATATATATATATATATATATGTATGTGTGTGTGTATATATATAGTGAAATGGGATCATATTTTTAATTTCCAAAAATCAAAATAATATTAAGATTTCATCATGTTCCTCATACTTGTTACTCAATTCCTAAAATTTTTGCCTCTAAAAGTGGGAAAATAATGTAGGAGCCAACATAGAATTATTCTGATTCCATTTTAGCTGTCACAACTCTTTTTATTCACATATGGACTTTCTTCTTGATTGATTGACAAAATGGGTTTGGAATTTCATATTGGATTTATAGATTTCTTACACACATATATATATATATACATATATACATATATATATATATATATATACATATATGAGATTTTCATTCTTAATTTTTTGAACATACATATACACACACACAATTAAGTCACTTGTGAATTTTATAATGTGATTTTAAATTATAATCATAATTAATTAAGCAAATAAGTTCATAATTAACCTTTTTTAAAAAAAAAAACATGTTTGTTGATATTTAACTAAATTTAATTATCGGAATCTTATAATACATTAATAAGTAAAATTTTTAATATATTAATATGTAATCTTAGAAAATGGCGAGTCGTACGTTGATCAAATTTGAACTTATTACTTTTAAATAAAATATAAAAATTTTAACTACGTTATATTTACTCGATTTTATAGGAGAGAAAGGTGATGTATACCCGATTTTTTTTTAATCTATTATTATCCCTAATTATATGATTTTAGGACTAATTACTTAATTAAGTTTGTCTATTTATATGATTTTTTTTTATTGGATTTATAGTTTGAAAATGTCTAAAATTTTTATTAAATTATTAATAAAAATAAAATTCTCCCTCGTGCTACACAAAATAATTTCTCTTGATTTATATTCAAAATTATTTCCTAAATACAATAGCAAAATTAGCAATACGATGGCCATGACTTATGGAATGGGGGTATGACTAAATTTGCAATGATTAAGGCTTAATTTTCTTCACCAACTATATATCTACATATAATTATAGTATAATGTATGCATCTATATATATATATATATAAATGAATATGCATATATATATATATATATGTAGATGTACAACATATATGTGACTTGCTCACATGTCTTGCGGATTGTTTATTGAAAAATAAAATAACTAAGGATTTTTAAGGATATCTCGATGGTGATAGCTTTGGTTATTCATTGGGTAAATTTTTATATTTATTAATAATTTTAATTAATAAATATTACGAGTTTAAATTTCGTTAAAAATATAAATATCGTTATTTTATAAATATATTATAGAGTTGACGGTAAACTCATTGTATTTGAATTTAAATTAAAAAAAATTAATTTATAATTTAATTTTTTTATTAAAAAAAATGGGGTGATATTTTTGTTTGTAATTCAAATAAAATTAATTATATTATAGGTAAAATTGACTTTATGTAATTATATATACATATATATATATATATGTATATAAAGAACATGGAAATGGATCTTTAGACAATCTCCTATTATATGGTTCATGTCCCATGAGTTATTCAACTAAATTAGAATGTCCCATGTGCTTTACTATATATGTATGTATATACATATAGTCAATTACATGAATCTTAACACTAATTGTCTTCATGGAAGGATTAATCCCCGGCCAAGTGCTGGTTTTAATGTAAATATATACGATACACATATACATACACATATACGCATACATATATGTAATATACATTGGCCACATATTTACAAATAATAACAAAAAACCCAAAAAATATTTTTAAAAAATTTCTCTATATATTTTTTAAATTCACAAATATAAATGTGAATTTAAAATATTGGATGGAAGAAATTATTTATTCTTATGAATAAAATTATGTTTCTTCCGAAGGTTCTTATGAATAAAATATATATATATATATATGATTCTCTAGTTCTTAATTGTATATATGTACACACTAATGAGATTTTTGATAATTACATATATATATATATATAATTCTTTTACATGTAGGGGTGATTATACAATCTTCGTGCATATATATAGGTGATATATGATACAATGAACATAGCTTTCAAATTTCAGATTCCATTCAAAAAAAATAAAGGAATAAAAAAAAGAAGAAGATATGACAACAAAAGGCGAAATTGCTGAAATTTCAACATACAGAGAGTATGGAGCACTTAGTTCTTAGATCTGATTGTGATCTCACTTACACCTATTTTTATTGTCATCTACATACATATACATAATACATACTCAACATGTATATATACATATATATGTACATATACATATACATATATATATAAATATATTAAAGATTATTGAGAATTGTCGTAATAAAATAGATATATGCTGTCTTGGTCGTGATTTATGGGGACAAACTATAAGCAGAAGAATTTCCAAGAGAAACTACACCACCATTATAAAATTGTTATATGACATTCTTGCAACAATTATATATATATATATATATTTCTTGGTTTATTTTTGTTCTACTTTCTCATATAATATATTTCATATGCACATCTCACATACATACATGTACACACACACACACACAAATATATATATATATATATAAATTTAAATAAGAACATAAGGAAACAAGCTAAGTCGTATAGCGATCGATCGTATGCTTAGTATGATTTTGACCAATATGATACCCTCAATTTTATGTTAATTTCACGATATAATTATACAATGATTAAGAACTTTCGTTTTATTTAAAAATTACAAATTTAAACACTATTAAATACGTAAAAATTATTATTTTATAAATATATTATGAACTTATCGATGATTGATTTATAATATTTGATTCAGTAATATCACGTCAATTTAATAATATAATTATTTAATTATTAAAATTTTATATTTTATTTAAAATTCATGAGTTCGAACGCCATTAAAAATACGAAATTTATTATTTTATAAATATATTATAGATTTAAGAGTAATTAATCGATTTATAATATTTAATTTAATATATATATATTTTTTTTCTCGTAAAATATTTAGTTTTTGAACTATCGAATAAATTAATATTAATATTTTTAAAATATTTAATAATTATTATTGAATTAAATAAAAAATAATATTAAATATTAAATACATATTTATTATTGTATTTATATACAATTTAAAAATTATTTATATACATTTAAAAAAAAAAAAAAAAGAAAAACTCTACATGAAAAATGAGCCCATAGTGGCGGTTAACTAGTTACAGCTGGGTAATCACCTTATGATGATGTTAATTCACCGAAATTAAGCGCGTGGGGTATCAGTTGAGGGTAGTTTGGGGATTTTGAAAAAGCTTTGTTACCGAACACTTAGTGAGAATAGGCTGACTAGCAGCAGATGTTTTTTCAAACCGTTAGCTCACGCACCCACTGGGAGCGTGGTTCCACGCCTTTTTTTTTTTTTTTTGAAAAAATTTATCAATCAATTCAAATTTTAAACACCGTAATTATCTTATCAAATATATATATAACATTTTAAACATTTAATTTAATTTAATTTAAAAAATAAAAAATAGTTTTTTATAATTGTAAAAATATAGTAGGTAGAAGTCTACGCGCCTTCGAAGGTGAGTGGTCAAAGTACAACAAATTCAACGCTAGGATGACTATGATCACTCCGTTAATTCCACCTATAATCAACACGTACAGAGAAAAACAAACACACCAGATGAAACCTCCTCTTCTTTTCTTAATTAAATAAAAATAAAAATAAAAAATATTTTTCTTTATTTTTTTATTTTTATTTTTATTTTTAATTTTCATCTCTTCTCTCCATCGTCTATAAACGTCTCAAACCCCAGACGCAAGTGGTTTCTCTCCAGTTCAGTTCATGGATCACTGGTTGTTGTTGTTGTTATTATTATTATTATTCATCTGAAAGCTCGTAGAAGTTCATCTTCGTCGTCGTCGATTTCTGAAATTGTTATAGAGATCATCTTCTGTTCGTTATCTGGAAGGTGTATTCATCAACTATGCAGCCTTGTAGCAGAGAAATGCAAGCCATGAACTCTCTGTTAAACCAGTCTCATCAAATCCCTCTCCAAGAACAACAACAACAGCAACAACAACAGCAACAGCAGCATTCGCAGATCCAAAATCCGCAGTTTGATTCTTCCTCACACGATGATTTTCTCGAGCAAATGCTGTCGACGCTGCCTTCCTGTTCGTGGGGCTCCGACCCGGCCACCGCGCTCAAGTCATCGCCGTGGGTAGATGAACCAGCTCCCTCCGACTTCCACGCTGCGCACTTCAGCGACGAGTCCGCAATCCTCGCATCCAAGCTCCGGCAGCACCAGATCAGCGGTGGCTCTCCTGCCGCGGCCGCCGCTGCGGCTGCTAAGATGATGATGCAGCACCATCAACAGATCATGATGATGCCTCTCTCTCTTGGGGCCGAGAGCCACCAAAACGACGTCGTTGATGGCTCCTCTTCGTCTTCCTTCAAGTCTCCTAGTAATCATCAGGTAAACCATATATGATTTCCCTTGGTTCTTTTAGCTTTCTAGGACGTGTTAATGTATTTTGAAGTGAATACGAATATGTACAGGGAGGAGATGGTTCGCTGCAAGCTCTATACAATGGTTTCGGCAGTGGATCTTTGCATGGCGGCGGTCAGCCTCCGAACCAGGCACAACATTTTCACCATCCTCAGGCATCTTATTCTCCATTTCTTTTTTTTTTTTTTTATCTCGTTCTTTTTAAGTTTATCATGTTCTTCTCTGATTTTTTGGCATTCATTTTTAATTTCAAACAGGGAGGACCGATGCAGCAGGCTCAAAATTTCGGAGCTCCCAGCGCCGTGATGAACCAAACTCAGCCTCAAATTCAGCCCCAAGCAAGTGGCTCAACCGGCGGTGCATCGGCGCAGCCGAGACAGAGAGTCCGTGCCAGGAGAGGCCAAGCCACTGATCCTCACAGCATCGCTGAAAGGGTATGCTGTCTTTTTCCCCTCTCACGTAGGAAATCAGAAATCCCATTTGTTTTTGTTTTTTTTTCCCCTGCATCACTCTTTGGCTTCCGAGAAATGGAGGTAAAACGGAAGAAAATTTTCCACTGAACCGAAATTTCTGGGTTTGTATTGTACGTGGAGCAGTTACGGCGAGAAAGAATTGCAGAGAGAATGAAGGCTCTGCAGGAACTTGTTCCGAATGCCAACAAGGTAAGGACACGAACATAATTTCACAATTTGTTTGCTTCTGGTTTTTTTTTTCTTCCCATACAAATCCGAACTGAATAACAACAAAATTAATTAAATTAAGGCTTAGATTAGTAATTAATTATAAATCCAAATCCCATTAATTTTCTTCAACTTTATTTTCCCAAGAACCCGACCGTCCCGCTCGGCAAAGAAGCGGTAACCGCCGGCGAAGAGACGTTGGTGGGGAAGAGTGTAATTATAAGAATTTGTTAGGGGTATAACTGTCAATAGCGGTTGTTCGGGGACGGGTGTCGAGATATGATTGGATGGTTCGTTAAGCAATGTCACTGTCACGTGAGTGTTATCTTTCCGTGCGTACTTCGGGAACAAAGAAGACAAATTGGTCTCGCGCCGTACTGCAGGAGGCGCCCGGTGGACGAGCGAGTGGATCGGGATATTTTTTTTTTTTGAGCACTCACTACTTTTTTCCGTTAATCTTATCTTTAATTAAATCCTATTAGACCTCCATAATTAAAAATTAATAGTAATAATAATAATTAATCCTAATTTAATTAATCAAATATTAAATTCCAATCCCTGGTTATTATTTTTTAGATAATTATTGGTTTTTTTTTCCGGAATGACAGACAGACAAAGCCTCAATGCTAGATGAGATCATCGACTACGTGAAATTCCTCCAGCTCCAAGTCAAGGTTCTATATCTATTTATCTAATTTTTAATTAATTGTAATTAAGAGGAGAAGATTCTCCTTTTGATCTGGGTTGACATTGTTTACAGTAGAAAATAATTGTTTAATCTGTGTTTATGGGCGTCTGCAACTAAAATTCCCTTTTGCTTGTTCTTTTGTGGGGGGGGCTTCTTGTTTGGATGCGTGATTAAACAGGTTCTGAGCATGAGCAGATTAGGCGGTGCAGCTGCGGTTGCTCCTCTCGTCGCCGATCTGTCGTCGGAGGTATAGTATTCCCACTCTCTAAATTTTAGAATAAATTTTTATTTTTTAATTAGTGGTATATGGAGTTATTATTTAATTAATATTTGTATTATAAAAAAAAGGGTAATAAATAATTGAAAGAAAAAATTACGCATGAAAAACGAAATTCAGTCCTTATAAATTAATAAAATAAAAGGAAGACAGCGCCCATCTGCTCAGTGTTTAATCAATGAAAATTGAAGAACGACAAAAACAAAAGTAGCACGCGTGCCCACTTTCCCAGATTCCTCTCTTCTTCCCCTTCGCTTTCTCTCTCTGCACAAAGAAAAAAGAAAAAAAACAATCATATCTTATTAAGTTTCTTCTTTCTGGCCTTGTCTTTTTAAGGGAGGTGGTGACTGTATCCAGGGCAACGGCAACGGCAACGGCGGGACCCACGCGAGGAACAATACGGCGTCGTCTAACGACAGCCTCACCGTCACCGAGCATCAGGTGGCGAAGCTGATGGAGGAGGACATGGGGTCCGCCATGCAGTATCTCCAAGGGAAAGGCCTATGCCTTATGCCCATTTCCCTCGCTACCGCAATCTCCACCGCCACGTGTCACTCCAGGGGCCCTATGATCAACAACGCCGCCGTCCCCACTAATAATAACAACCCACTTCTCCAATCCAACGGCGAGGGACCCTCCTCTCCAAGCATGTCCGTCTTGACCGTTCAGTCAGCTACCGTGGGTAACGGCGGGACTGAACCCTCCTCCGTTAAGGACGCTGCTTCTGTTTCGAAGCCGTGATGACGGCGTTGACTTTACTGACCCCACCCCCCGCTTTTGGTCCTTGCGGGAAAGAAATTCTCCAGAGTCTACTAAAATAAGGTGGTCTTTTAGTTAAAGTGCGCGGTAGATACGACGCCGTATTTACGTAGACTTTGGTTCACGCCAACCTCCCTCCACCCCACCAACAATAAACAACAAACCCAAACCAAATCCCAAGAACTACCCTTCTCTTTTTCTCTTTTTATTATTGTCATTATCAATTTATCATTTACTTTTTAATTTTTTTTTTTTTGAAGTTTAGGTTCTGTTAAATTATTATTATTATTATTATTATAATTATACTCCTCTTTAATTTCTACGTTTTTAGTTTTTGTTTCTCTAATTAATTTTTATTTTTTAATTCTAATTTGGGTGTATCATTATGTCAGTATTAAAATTATTAATTAGGATTAACTTTTTAATAATTACGAAATTATTATCCACCATTTTTTGTCTATCTCTGAAAAGTAGTAGCAGCTTTTTTTTTTTTTAATTTTAAAAAAAGTGTTTCTCAATTCGTATACATATACATATACATATATATATATATATAAAGAGTGGTGTATGTTGTTTGTTGTCGTACGCAAAGGAAAGAACATGGATAATAATAATTTTTTAAAAACTAAAGTATATTATTAATAATTTTCCTTTCTTTTATTAATTAATTTAATAACAAAAACACCCGTTAAAAACTAAAAAAAAAAAATGACAGTAAAATAAAAAACGTGGTAGGTTATGTTAATGTTAGGTCAATGTGCATTATGAGCAATTAGAGTCCCCTGGTGGTGAAAAGTTCAGATGACAGACCAACGGATGAGCAGCCTCTGCTGTGACCATTGGGTCAATGACGAACTACGTCGTTTCAAGAAAGCGCGTGTATACCATTTGGATTTGACCCACCCCCCCCTAATGACCGGTATTGACAAGGTTGCGTCCGTCTTTCGTCTTCCCCACGCGTTAACCTTTTCTCTTTTAACATTTCCTTTTTAATGATTAAAACAATAATTCATTTTGGGGATCTTCTTGTCGGGTCACTCTCGACCCGGTGATAAACCGGCCCACTTAATTTTTTGGGGGCCCATATTGCACATATATAATATATATATATAACTTTTAAACAAAAAAAGGAGATGTCTGAATTTTTTTATTTCGTTCTGACTTATAGAATTTTTTTTTTGTTCAAAGACAATCGCGTCTTAATGACTTAATTAGTAACCACGTAATTAATGATTTAACTAAAATACGGATGTAAAGGAGTTTTATTGTTTGGAGGGTTTTATCAATTAAAAATGGTAATTGCTTATAGCCATATCATCTTCGGTGCAACCTAGTGACTCTCGATTGATACCAGGATTGTCTAGATTTCTAGTTCGAAACTCTAGAATTGCTTAGATTTTTAATTCGAAACTCTAAGATTGCCTAGATTTTCAAGAACTCCAAGATCGACTAGATTTCTAGTCATAGAAACTCAATAATTACCTAAATTTTTTTAGATTAACTAGTGTTTTGCATAATCGCATATAGATATGACTACTATTGTTTTTTTACTTTCCCAATTGGGGGTCTCACCCATTCCTCATCATGCTACAACCTATATATATATATATATATATATATATATAGATATATTAGATATATATATTTTTAAGCCCCAAATACTCCACAGCTGATTCATAACTTCTGCAACACTCAAAAAAGGCATCTCCACCATATCTTGAATGAGTTCATTTTCTTACTGTCTTTTTTCTTTTTTGCTTCTCAAACTTTATATATAGTTAAAATCTATTATCAACCATCAACTGAATTTGCTCATGATGGATTTAAGATCACACTTGCTTCAATTCTTGTTCTAATACTACCAAATCTCTGCAATTAAATTTCACATTATTCTTGATATCTATAATTATAATATGACTTTACAGAATAATAATAATAATATTTATACTAATATGAAAAATACTAATAATTATGTTCAAAGAGATAATTTTTTTTTTCAAGGAGTTAGATATTTGTTCGACTGCTTAAAATTAACAAAGAGAATACGTCAAAGCTATTATTTCTATATAAATGCAATTAGTAGTTTTCTTATACATCTTAAAATATTTTACAAAAAGACACATTCAGTATTTTAATAAAACTGTACGATGTTATATGCTAAAGAAGCCAAGAAGTACCTATTCAATCTATCATTGTAATGCTTATTAAGAAATATGTTTAGAAAGAAACTCCACAATGTGTAGGGACGCGAGTGCAAATAGAGAAGAATAAACTAGAAAGTACAAGATCTACAAGGGTGGACAAAGAGAACTATGGAAATGTCTGTAGAGAATTCAAATCCAATGAGTATTTAATCATCTCAAATTCTTAGTTAACCAGTCACTTCCTCTTTCATATTCATTCGATACATTTAGAAAATTTCTTTACAACTCTTTAGGAAGAAACTCAATAATGTGTAAGGACACGAATGCAAATAGAGAAGAATAAACTAGAAAGTATTATGGAAATGTCTGTAGAAAATTCAAATCCAATGAGTATTTAATCATCTCAAATTCTTAGTTAACCAGTCACTTCCTCTTTCATATTCATTCGATGAATTTAGAAAATTTCTTTACAACCCTTTAGGCTTTCATGGAAGATTGATTATCTATTTACATGTTCATGCATTTTTTCTTTCTAATATAAATCACCAATCTTCATATATATAATCAATCAACGAATGAAATATTTTGAATGTATTATAATTAGCTCCCTTAAATTTCTATCTATCTCTCTCAATATCTATCTTTCATATATGATTTTCTATATATTTTTATTCATCTTCTTATTCTATCTTTAACAAATCCTTCTATTCTTCAGTCTTACTCTCCCTCTCTTTCTCTTAAACCCGAATACATACTTTCTGAAGTCAGAACCATGTCCTCGAGTCATGACACAATGTGTGTGCAAATTGTTTTATATATTATTGGTTTTTAAAAATCATAAAGATAAGATGTTAAAAAAAAGACTAGTTTTATTATATCTTAATGCATATAATTTTGTTTTTAATTAAAAATCACAAGAGAGAAAAAATTAATGCGTTAGTAAAATTTTAATTTTATTTAATATATTATTTTTGAATTAAAAACAAAAAAAAAATGTCATATGTAATAATATTTGTTTATACGTTGGAAATCCTAACAATTTTATACAAATGATAACATGATCTAAATTATGATAAATTACAAAAAAGTTTGCCATAATAAGATATATTCTTCGATTTTATTTTCATATTTCTTGAACTTTAATGTTATAATATCTAAAAGTTATTTAATTGACTGAATTATATATATATATATATATATATTAGTGGGCATAATACTCATTTTGCACGTAATTTAACCATAATTAGAGAGAGATTAGGTGTTAGGGTTATCTAATTTAGGTTTAGGGAATTTAAATGCTTAATTGGGTGTTAGGGTTTAAGTTCATTTTTCCTTTCAATTCTCTGCAAAATAAAGATTAATACACCCTTTTCTTTTTCTTTGACTTCATTATTTAGTTTTTTGTTCTCACATGTTAAATATACATGCCAATCTCTCTCTCTCTCTATATATATATATATATGTATATCATCATCATCAATTTGGGATATTTTTTATATTTTTCTTATGTCATTTTTCTAAATGTTAAAGTTTTAGTTATTTTAATTTTGTTATGTAATTACAAAATATTATGTTAATTTAAAGAAAAAAATTCTTTAAATGAATACTTGAATAATAAATTAATATATCTTTTAAACTTGTATTATCGTGAGATATAATTTACAGTCTTATCGGTTATACTCTTTTTAATATTATAATTGATTTATAATAAATTAATATTTATTTTTTTAAAAAATTATCACGATGTTTTTACGAATTTACTTAATTTAAAAAAAAAACAAAAAATTAATTTAAAAGAATCTTCTAATTCAATTTTAAGGTTTATAAAGTTCTAAACATAGTGCCAATTTTTTTCACAATTTTAAGATTATTTTTTTATATAATTAATATAACTTAAGTTCAAAAAATATATTATTAAAAACAGATTTTGAAATTCAAATTTATCATACTTTCTAATTTTAAACACCATGAGTAATTTATTCACAATATTTGAAGTCATTTTTAATAAATTTTATAATATTTAAATATATATAATACCTATTTATGTTAAAATTTAATTCAAAAATTAATGACTTAATTAGTAACCACTTAATAAATGATTTAATTAAATATTGTAGAAACCAAGTTTTATGGTTTGAGGGTTTTTATTAATAAAAATGGTAATTAAAAACCTAAAATCACCTATTATATAAATACCTACTCTCTTTGTTTCAACCATTCATCCCATTAGCCTTCTCTTTATCAACCAATTCTTTTTCTTAGAAACTCAACTCCAATCAAGCATGTCAAATAAGACTCAACAACACATTCTAGTATTACTTATAGTTACATGGATTACAACGTTAATGCTACCCAGTTACTCCCAATTGATACCAGGATTACCCGGAATTCCAGGACTTCCAGGAATTCCCGGACTTCCAGAAGTTCCAAGGATTCCAGGACTTCCAGGAATTCCAGAATTTTCTCAGATTAATCAGTGTTTTGCATCACTAAATAGCATTCAGGGATGTTTGCTATCGCTTTTCACTTTCCCAATCGGGGGTCTCGCACCTTCGTCTTCATGTTGCAATGCACTTCAAGATATTAGCAAAAACTGTTGGTCTATTTTTTTTCCCTTAGCCCCAAATACTCCACAATTGATTCAGAACTTTTGCAACACTCAAAAGGCATCTCCACCGCCTGTTAAATGAGTTCGTCTTCTTCAAGCTCCGTGGAAAATTAATGAATTTCTAAGTACTCCAAATTCATTAATTCATTAGAGATTTAAGGTTTTATTTTATTTAATTTAGATAAAAAAATGCTTAGTTGGGTAACTTGAGCTTAAATTGTTTTCTTTAATGCAAGTAATTCTGCAATAAATAAAAATTGAAAAACTTTTATTTAGTTCATTCTCTGTTTTCTTACAGTCTTTTTCCTTGTTGCTTCTCAATGTATATGTAGTTAATTTTGTTTCTTAACATATATATATAATATATATATATATATATATAGTTTAATATATTTTCAACTATTAATCGATCAACATCAATAGAATTTGCTCCTAACCAATCCAACGGTCACATTTGCTTCAATTCTTGTTATAATCCTACCAAATCATGCAATTAAATTCATATTATTCTTGAAAAGTATAATTATTATATAATTAAATAATATTAAAGATACTAATAAATTATATAAAAAAGATAAAGTATCTTTGGAATGGTATTCATAATAATTAAAAATTTGAAAATATTATATATTTTTCCGACCACTCAAAATCAACAAAGAGTTACATAAGAACTATTGTTTCTATATAAATGTAATTAGATTTTTTTTAATATCTTTTTAAATACTTTACAAAAAGATATACGTAATATCTCAATAAAATTATTGGTTGCTATATGTGTAGCACCCGGAAAGGAGGAGGAAAAAAAAAAAAAAAAAAAAAAAAAAAAAAAAAAAAGAAAAAAAAGGGGGGGGGGGGGGGGGGCCACGTCAGCAGCCGCGTCAGCAGCCACGTCAGCAGTCCCGGCCAACCAGGGCCTGCCACGTGGCAAGATCGCGTCACTCCGAAAGGAGCCACGTTGGCGATCCGCGTGGGTGCGATCCGACGGCCCAGATCAATCACGCGATCGGACGGCCCAGATTCAAACGCACGGACGGCCCAGATTCAATCAAAAACGAACGGTCCAGATTAAAACGAAATGAACGGCTGTGATCAAAAGGCAAGGGGTTATAAATAGAACCTCCACACCAGACCAAAAACCCTAGCCGCCAGCCGCTCGCCGGAGAAGACGAACCAGAGGCCGACCGCCGCCACCCGCCGCCACTCGCCGCCGCACCGGGGAAATTTCCGACCGCCGATTGAGGTAAATTTCATACCCCCGACTCGTTTTTCCTCGCTGATTCCTCCTATGGCCAAATCGAGGCCGAAATCCTGGCTAAACGGCCGGAATACGCGGCCGAAGCCCAGCGGCGCCGCCGCGCCCCCTCTCGGTTTTTGCCTCCGACGAGGCCCTTCCCGGCCTCCGTTCGATGCAATTTTTATATCACCGTGATCACCATTCTTTTCTCTACAGGTTGACCGGAGCCGAATCACCAAAACACGAACCTCGCCGGAGAGCCGCTGCACCCGAGAGCGCCGCCGCCGGTAAGCTCCGTTTTTCCGTGATTTTTGGCCCCCCGAGGGCCCTAGGGTTGTTTTCTGACAAGGACCAATGCGAGTGTGGCCGAATTCGGCCGAAAACGGCCGAAAACAGTCAACCCGAGGCGACTCGCCGCCGCCAGCGGCGGCGCCGTCGCCGGAGCACGGCGGAGCCGCCGTGCCGGAGTTGCGATTTGGTCCGAAAGGGGCCCTGGGCCTAATTTGGATTTTTTTTGGAACACGTGCAGGTACTGTTAGTGTGTTTCAGTTCCCCGGGAAAAATTCAGGGAAAATTAGGGACGGCCTGCAGGCGCACTGTGAATCGTATTCGGATCTCGAAAACAAGTAAGGACCCCTCACCCTATTTCCTATCACGGTATTAAAGTTCAAAATGATAAAACGGTATTTCTTGAATTAACGCATGTGTGAAATTGCTTAAGGTTGCTAATGGAGCCCGAGTCTAGTGTGATTTATGATTTACTGTTATTTGGCCTGTTTTACAGCTTTAAATGCATTATGAGGTTTGATGTGTTCATTTTATAGTTTCGAATGCATATATTACTGTTTTATTAATTATGGGTTGAATGACTGAAAAACTGATACTGTATGTTGTCTGTTTGGTATGAATTACGATTTGCTTGTTTAAATGTGAATTGATGATGCTGATTGAGGAAAAGAAAAATGAAAGATTGTGTAGACTGATAATTGTATTATGGGGGTCAGCCTGACTAGATATCCTGGGAGATGGTGGACGGACCGGGTCCGTAGGGAACCCTACCGGGATTGTGGTCTCACATGCCGGACGGGGTATGGAGATCTTATGGTTTTGGCGCCCATACCGGACGGGGTATGGGGACGGCCCGTTTCACCCTCATACCGGACGGGGTATTGAGGTTCATGGTTTTGGCGCCCATACCGGACGGGGTATGGGGACGGCCCTGGAAACTGATTATGAATGTTAAAGGTTAACGGGTAGCGGAACCCCTATGGACCCCCACGGATACTAGTAGGCTGGTAAATGAGAAAAAGATATGTTGTACAATGATTGAATTACAAGAGGCGTGATAAGTGTTATGTTTTACAGCTTAGATTATTCAATGATTATGATGATGTTATTGTTTTTCTCATATTGTTTTCATAAATTCCACCAAGGTAAGTGGATGGTAAAGGTTTTCATGTTAATAAATGAGTTTATTGTAAATTATGCTCCATTGGTCTTTTTGTGTTTTTCTACCCACCTTTACCTCCGTGACGGATGAGATATCGTGATGTTCTTACTGGGCTAGTGTAGCTCACTCCTTATTTAACCATTTCAGATCAGGAAGACATGGTTCCCGAGCCCGTTCCGCAGGAGGACGACGAAGGGGATACCTAGAGACTCTGTAGTCATACTCATAGTTTTATTTTCGAGTTTCTCTCTTAGTTAGTTTAATCTTTTATATTTTAAGTACGTTTCTGGTTTTTCGTGTAAGGGATGTTAACTGAAATTTTGATCTCGCTTCCGCATTTGATATATTTAAATACTCATTTCATTTTAATATTTCCGGGGCCGTTACAGTTGGTATCAGAGCCGCATTTCCTCGGACCCATCCCTTACACTATAGTCCTTTAAAAAAAAAAAAAAATACTCACCAATGGGTCGTTACTCAACCATTCCTTGTAAATGCAGGTACACAGAAATGAGGAGAGGAAGGCCCCCACTAAACCGAGCGGCCCAAGATAATTCACTTCGGGAGGATTTGGACAGATTATATGAGATGGTGGAAGCTCTCGTAGCTGCCCAGCGAAGGCAAGAGGAGAGAAGGGAGTTACCCGGACCTCCTCCGCTAGCGCAGGTTGAGCCCCCGTTACAGCAGGCTGATCCCGAGCTACCCCGGCAGGAGCCTGTTCCTCCACAGTACCACCCGGCACCACAGCCGCGGTACGACCCGGTACCACAGCCACAGTACCAACAGGTACCGCCACAGCATATTCCAGTGCCCCCACCCCATCAGCAGGCGCCACCACAGGGTCCCCCAGTTCACCCTCAGCCGGCCCCAGTTCCTTTACCTCGGGACCTCGCTCCCTCCTTGATCGACCCCGGCTTCATAGAGAGGTACAGGAGACTGAACCCTTCTACTTTTTCAGGGGGATCCTCTTTCGAAGAGGCCCAATACTGGCTGGCGGAGACTGAGAGAGCATTTGAGACCTTGGGAGTAATTCCTGAGCAGAGGGCTGCCATTGCCTCCTACATGCTGGTAGGGGAAGCAGTACGCTGGTGGGAGCTCAAGCGGGCCACCTTGCCTGTACTAGTTACTTGGGAGCAGTTCCTAGCGGCTTTCCATGCGGAGTATCTCCCTAAGCACATCCAACATTTAAAGGAAATTGAATTTGCTCAGTTGGTCCAGGGTAATATGACAGTGTCGGAGTATGCCCGCAAGTTCCTGGAGCTGGGTCGACATGCCCCGGAGACATTGTTGGATGAGGGCCGAAAGGCCAGGAAATTCCAGTGGGGTCTCCGCCCGGAGATCAGACAGCACTTGTTGGTGATGGAGCTCGAGACATATTCGGCAGTCCTGGCAAAGGCGCAGATCATAGAAAGGAGCTTCGACACCCGCCCTCAGCTAACGGGAAGTTCCCGACCTTCAGCCCCGCTCCGCAGGCCAGCGCCTACCATGCCTGTCCAACCCAGTAAGAGACCCAGGCCTGCCATTCAGGGCCCTCCTCAGGCTATGGGGGCAGCTCGTGGGAAGATCTGCCAGTACTGCGGCAGGGATCATGGGGACCGACCCTGCTACCGCCTCAACAACACATGTCGCATATGCGGCAGTGCCCAGCACTATGCGAGGGAGTGCCCTAGGAACCAGAATCAAGGGAGGCCTCCAATCCAGGGCAGAGTTTACAACCTTACCCAGAAGGATGCCGATGCAGACCCGGACGTGGTACATGGTATGTATACTATCTCTGGCCACATTGCTCATATTTTGTTTGATACTGGTGCATCACATTCTTTTATTTCACATGTTCTTGCTTCCAAAATTTGTGTATCACCTGATAGACTAGATTCATTATTGTTTGTATCTACCGCTGGGGGGGAGACATTACTAGGAGAGGTTGTCTACAGGGCATGTGCCGTGGAGATAGCAGATAGGAAATTGAGGGTAGACTTGATAGGGTTAGACACAGGGGATTTTGATGTAATCCTAGGAATGGATTGGCTGGCGGCGTATCACGCCACCATAGACTGCTTTAATAAAAAGATTGTATTTAATCCTCCCAACGAGGAGCCATTTACAAGTTAATAAAATTATTCGGTACTGATTCTCCCTAATGACAAATTCTTTTCTTCTTAATTCCCAGTGCGTTGATATTGTATTTTCCCTAACTAGGTAAACCCAAGAAGGAAGTTTGTATCCAAGAGATTCCAGTAGTCCGAGACTTTCCAGACGTATTTCCGGATGAACTGCCCGGTCTACCAGGGGACAGAGAGGTCGAGTTCACCATAGACTTACAGCCAGGAACCCAACCCATCTCGGTAGCTCCTTACCGAATGAGCCGCATCGAAATGGAAGAGCTAAGGAAACAAATCACTGAGCTACAAAACAGTGGCTTCATTAGACACAGCATTTCCCCATGGGGTGCCGGGGTTACTTTTGCAAGGAAAGGAGATGGAACGTTGAGGCTGTGTATTGATTATAGAAGGATAAACAAGGTAACAATTAAAAACAAGTATCCTCTCCCCCGGATTGATGACCTTTTCGATCAGTTGCAGGGTGCACAGGTCTTTTCTAAAATAGATCTACGGTCAGGTTACCATCAGGTAAAAGTGAGAGCAGAAGACATCCCCAAGACGGCATTCCGAACCAGGTACGGACACTATGAGTTCCTGGTTATGCCGTTTGGGCTAACCAACGCCCCGGCCATCTTTATGGATCTAATGAACAGAATCTTCAGAGAGTTTCTGGATAAATTTGTCATCATGTTCATCGATGATATCTTAGTCTACTCAAAAAGTAGAGAAGAACATGCTCATCATCTTGCCCAAGTCCTCCAGGTACTCAGGGAAAAGAAGTTGTATGCAAAGTTGAGCAAGTGTGGATTTTGGCTCGAGCAAACCGCCTTCCTAGGACATGTTATATCAAAGGAAGGGGTGTCGGTGAACCCCGAAAAGGTTGAAGCGGTACTTGGTTGGAAAAGGCTGACAACAGTTAAGGAAATTCGCAGTTTCCTAGGGATGGCGGGTTATTACCGCCGGTTTGTCGAAGGGTTCTCCAGTCTAGCGGCCCCCCTAACCCGACTCACAAAGAAGAATGCAAAGTTTGATTGGAATGAGAACTGCGAAAGGAGTTTTTCAGAATTGAAGAAGCGACTGACTACTGCACCCGTGCTGGCTCTACCGAGCGGATCAGGAGGGTATACAGTTTATAGTGATGCCTCCTATCTGGGCCTGGGTTGTGTCCTGATGCAGCATGGAAAGGTTATAGCATATGGGTCTAGACAGGTAAAGAATCATGAGAAGAACTATCCTACCCATGACTTGGAGCTTGCCGCAATCATACACGCCTTGAAAATCTGGCGCCATTATTTGTATGGAGAGACCTTTCAGATCTACACCGATCATAAGAGTTTGAAGCACATCTTCACTCAGAAGGATCTCAACATGCGTCAGAGAAGGTGGATGGAACTCCTCAAGGACTATGATTGTGACATCCTATACCATCCAGGTAAGGGCAACGTAGTAGCCGATGCCCTCAGTAGGAAGAGTGCAGGCACCCTAGCCCATCTGATGGTTTCGGAATGCAGGTCCATTGGGGCTACGCAGCAGGTTCGACTGCAAGATCTGAAGAGGGCCACATGTTTGAGCCACCTAGCAGTCCAACCCGAGTTAATCCAAAGAATAAAGGAAGCCCAGTCAGTCGACCCCGCCCTAGTAAACCGCAAGAAGGATGCAGAACAAGGAGTGAACTCAGACTTTCAGATCTCCGCCGACGGATTGATTCGTTTCAAGGACAGAATGTGTGTCCCAGACGACAATGAATTAAAAAGAGACATCATGACAGAGTCCCATAGTTCAAGGTTCGCCATGCATCCAGGAAGTACAAAAATGTACCAAACTATGCGACCCCGATTCTGGTGGAATGGGATGAAGAGAGATATAGCCGACTTTGTATCTAAGTGCTTGGTATGTCAGCAGGTCAAAGCAGAACATCAACGCCCAGGGGGGTTGCTTCAGCCTTTACCGATTCCAGAATGGAAGTGGGAACACATCACCATGGACTTCGTATCGGGACTACCCAAGGCACGATCGGGACACGATGCCATATGGGTAATTGTTGATCGACTCACTAAGTCTTCCCACTTCCTGGCCATCAGAATGACTGATTCGTTGGACAAGTTGGCAAGAATGTATGTCCGGGAAATAGTCAGACTGCATGGGGTCCCGGTAACAGTGGTGTCCGACAGGGATCCCAGATTCACTTCTCGGTTCTGGAATAGTTTCCAGCAAGCTATGGGAACAAAGCTGTCCCTTAGTACTGCCTTCCACCCCCAAACCGATGGACAATCAGAGAGGACAATCCGTACGCTGGAGGATATGCTCCGAGCTTGTGTCCTTGACTCCGGAGGCCATTGGGACGACCATCTACCCCTGATAGAGTTTGCCTACAACAACAGTTACCAAGCAAGCATCGGCATGGCCCCATACGAGGCGCTATACGGTCGTCCGTGCAGGTCACCGATTTGTTGGGAGGAAGTGGGCGATAGAAGATTGTTTGGCCCGGATTTGGTGGAAGAAACCACGTCCAAGATAGTTAAGATCAAGAAGAACATCCAGACGGCTCAGAGTAGGCAAAAGAGTTATGCTGATACCCGGAGGAGAGACCTGGCCTTTGAGAAAGGTGACCGGGTGTTTCTTAAAGTCACCCCCTTCAAGGGAATTAGTAGGTTCGGCAGAAGGGGAAAATTAAACCCCAGATACATTGGACCCTTTGAAATCTTAGACAAGATTGGTACCACTGCCTACAGACTTGCACTGCCCCCTGAGCTCTCCCGGGTTCACAATGTGTTTCATGTATCTATGCTGCGCAAGTACAATCCGGACCCTTCTCATGTCGTGGCTCATGAACCGCTTTCACTCCGAGAGGACTTGTCTTATGAAGAAGTACCGGTCAGTATCACAGACCGAGAAAGCAGAATACTCCGTAACCGGGAAATATCATTTGTAAAAGTCTTGTGGCAGAACCACACGCCTAGGGAGGCGACTTGGGAGCTGGAATCAGAATTTAGGGCCCAATATCCTCATCTGTTTGATCAAGAGTAATGAGGCAAATTTGGGGACCAAATTTCTTTATGGGGGGGAGAGTTGTAGCACCCGGAAAGGAGGAGGAAAAAAAAAAAAAAAAAAAAAAAAAAAAAAAGGGGGGGCCACGTCAGCAGCCGCGTCAGCAGCCACGTCAGCAGTCCCGGCCAACCAGGGCCTGCCACGTGGCAAGATCGCGTCACTCCGAAAGGAGCCACGTTGGCGATCCGCGTGGGTGCGATCCGACGGCCCAGATCAATCACGCGATCGGACGGCCCAGATTCAATCGCACGGACGGCCCAGATTCAATCAAAAACGAACGGCCCAGATTAAAACAAAATGAACGGCTGTGATCAAAAGGCAAGGGGTTATAAATAGAACCCCCACACCAGACCACAAACCCTAGCCGCCAGCCGCTCGCCGGAGAAGACGAACCAGAGGCCGACCGCCGCCACCCGCCGCCAGTCGCCGCCGCACCGGGGAAATTTCCGACCGCCGATCGAGGTAAATTTCATACCCCCGACTCGTTTTTCCCCACTGATTCCTCCTATGGCCAAATCGAAGCCGAAATCCCGGCCAAACGGCCGGAATACGCGGCCGAAGCCCAGCGGCGCCGCCGCGCCCCCTCTCGGTTTTTGCCTCCGACGAGGCCCTTCCCGGCCTCCGTTCGATGCAATTTTTATATCACCGTGATCACCATTCTTTTCTCTACAGGTTGACCGGAGCCGAATCACCAAAACACGAACCTCGCCAGAGAGCCGCTGCACCCGAGAGCGCCGCCGCCGGTAAGCTCCGTTTTTTCGTGATTTTTTTGGCCCCCCGAGGGCCCTAGGGTTGTTTTCTGACAAGGACCAATGCGAGTGTGGCCGAATTCGGCCGAAAACGGCCGAAAACAGTCAACCCGAGGCGACTCGCCGCCGCCAGCGGCGGCGCCGTCGCCTGAGCACGGCGGAGCCGCCGTGCCGGAGTTGCGATTTGGGCCGAAAGAGGCCCTGGGCCTAATTTGAATTTTTTTTTGGAACACGTGCAGGTACTGTTAGTGTGTTTCAGTTCCCCGGGAAAAATTCAGGGAAAATTAGGGACAGCCTGCAGGCGCACTGTGAATCGTATTCGGATCTCGAAAACAAGTAAGGACCCCTCACCCTATTTCCTATCACGGTATTAAAGTTCAAAATGATAAAACGGTATTTCTTGAATTAACGCATGTGTGAAATTGCTTAAGGTTGCTAATGGAGCCCGAGTCTAGTGTGATTGATGATTTACTGTTATTTGGCCTGTTTACAGCTTTAAATGCAAAATGAGGTTTGATGTGTTCATTTTACAGATTTGTGTGCATATACTACGTTTTTATTGATTATGGGTTGAATGACCGGGAAACTGATATTGTATGTTGTCTGTTGGTATGAATTACGATTTGCTTGTTTAAATGTGAATTGATGATGCTTATTGAGGAAAAAGGGAAATGAGACATTGTATAGACTGATAATTGTATGATGGGGTCAGCCTGACTAGATATCCTGGGAGATGGTGGACGGACCGGGTCCGTAGGGAACCCTACCTGGATTGTGGTCTCACATGCCGGACGGGGTATGGAGATCTTATGGTTTTGGCGCCCATACCGGACGGGGTATGGGGACGGCCCGTTTCACCCTCATACCGGACGGGGTATTGAGGTTTATGGTTTTGGCGCCCATACCGGACGGGGTATGGGGACGGCTCGTTTCACCCTCATACCGGACGGGGTATTGAGGTTTATGGTTTTGGCGCCCATACCGGACGGGGTATGGGGACGGTCCTGGAAACTGATTATGAATGTTAAAGGTTAACGGGTAGCGGAACCCCTATGGACCCCCACGGATACTAGTAGGCTGGTAAATGAGAAAAAGATATGTTGTACAATGATTGAATTACAAGAGGCGTGATAAGTGTTATGTTTTACAGCTTAGATTATTCAATGATTATGATGATGTTATTGTTTTTCTCATATTGTTTTCATAAATTCCACCAAGGTAAGTGGATGGTAAAGGTTTTCATGTTAATAAACGAGTTTATTGTAAATTATGCTCCATTGGTCTTTTTGTGTTTTTCTACCCACCTTTACCTCCGTGACGGTGAGATATCGTGATGTTCTTACTGGGCTAGTGTAGCTCACTCCTTATTTAACCATTTCAGATCAGGAAGACATGGTTCCTGAGCCCGTTCCGCAGGAGGACGACGAAGGGGATACCTAGAGACTCTGTAGTCATACTCATAGTTTTATTTTCGAGTTTCTCTCTTAGTTAGTTTAATCTTTTATATTTTAAGTACGTTTCTGATTTTTCGTGTAAGGGATGTTAACCGAAATTTTGATCTCGCTTCCGCATTTGATATATTTAAATACTCATTTCATTTTAATATTTACGGGGCCGTTACAATTGGCCTTGGAAAATATTATTATTTTATTATTGTTATACGGGTGTAGAAAAACTTCTTATTGTAGCTTTAAGACAGTAATCCGTAGACAATGAGAGTGATACATTTAATCAGAAAAAATGTTATCATGATAGATTTAGTATATATAATTTTTTCCCTTAATTAGAGCTTGGATAAATTATTTTTAAAAAAAAAAAAAAAAATTTTGGGTGGACTAAGAGACGACAAAATCCCTATAGATAAACATAAATTATCATATTGTATAACTAATGTTCAAGTAAATCTACCGTTAGAATTTGATCCAAAATTAATAACTTAATAACCATTAAATTAATGTTGTAATTTAAAAATGGTAATTAAGAATCTCAATAAGTTTCATTTCTGTTATAAAATAAATACTCATTCTCTTCATTTCAACCGTTCATCCTTGTAAGCTGCTCTTTTTTATCAATCAACTCTAGTACTAACAAAAAGTAAAAAATCTACTAATCAAATATGTCTAGCAAAACTCAACAAGCTGGTCCACTATTGCTTTTGGTCACATGGGTTGCGATATTGGTCTAACCAGGACACGCCCGGTTGCTACCAAGATTTCTGAAAATTTCAGGACTTCCAATAACTTCACAAATTAATCGGTGTTTAGCATCTTTGAGTGGCATTCAAGGGTGCATGTCATCACTTTTTACTTTTCCAATTGGTGGTCTTAACCCTTCCTCTTCCTGCTGCAACACATTTGTAAATATCAATTATAAATATCAATAAGATTTGTTGGTCTCTTTTTTTCCCCTTAACCCCTTATACTCCACCACTGATCGAGAACTTCTGCAACATTTAAAAGTCATCTTCACCTCATGCTAAATAATTTCCGTTTCTTCAAATGCAAAAGGAAATCAACCAAATTCTAGTGCTCATAAGTTAGTAAGTTAGTGGAGATTTAATGTTTTATTCAAGTAAGAAGGAAATGCTTGGTTGGGTTAATGAGGTATAAATCTATTTTTGCAATTCATTATAAATAAATTAGAAAATCAAATAATTTTCTTTTAGTTAATTTCCTTTTCGCTTCTAAGCTATGATTCTCAAGCATTGACATGTGCACATTAGTCTTAACCAACTCCTTTTGTTGGTGCCAACAATGAATTAATTTTTAAGGGGAATTTTATGGTTAATCACTAATGTGATGTTGGCTATTAAATTCACTAAAAAGTGTAATGAAATTTTACGGTTAATCGCTTAATGTCCTAAGAACAAAGAGAAAATAAATTACGGAGACGTTAACCAAAAAGAGCCCCACTAAGAAACTAACCAAAAAAAAAAAAATTATATAGATAAGACATGACCCAAAATTATATTCAAAACTGTATAAGCTAAAGTTACATCGTTATTTATAATTATAAGAAAACTACTAGACCTTCCCCAAAGAGATGATATTAGAACTACCATTTCTATAAATATGCAATTAGAATCATTCTTATATGTGGTTTGGTGATTATTTATTTCTTAAGATTAGTTATGATTGGCGTTCTGTTCTATTTAAGTTAATGAAGGAACACAAAAAAATATACAAAGTCTAAGAGTCTAAAAAGGATAGATATTCAATTTGATAAACTCGAAATTCTAAAAGGGATAGACATCCAATTCTAACAAACTCTGTATTTAATTTTTAAGGAGTAATTATTCTCTTAGTGAATTAAAAACCTCTAAATCATCCTAGTAGGAATTTTTTATTTTCAATGAGTAATGCAAATTCTTTTTGTAGTGTCGATCTGATTTGATGAAGTATTTGTAAACAAAGAATATGCTTGATCAAAAAGCAACGTGAGAATTTATTTTGTTGTAATGAAGCTTTAATTCTTTAAATTAGTAAGAAGACTCGGTCTTTGTTTAATGCACATTCGTCTAATTAAGAAAAAAAGATACCATCGTAGACTTACTATACAAAATTTTGTCCATTAATTGGAGCTTCTATAAGCAGGAGTGAATTATTCTCTAGGAACCTAACATAAATCATCAGTTTCGATAAACGTTTAAGTAAATCAACAGTTAGAATTCACTCCAAAATTAACGATTTAGTAACGACTGAGTTAATATTAAAAATAGTATTAAACAAGCTTAATTACTCACATTTCTACTATAGCATAAATAGTCGCTCTATTCGTTTCAATTTTTCATTGCAATAGACTGCTCTTGATCAATTAACTCCTAGTAATACGAAAAGACAAAAAAATTTACCAATCAAACATGTCAGGCAAAGCTCAACAAACCATTCAATTACTGCTTCTGGCCACTTGGATTGCAATGTTGGTGCAACCAAGTCACACCCAGCTATTACCTGGATTTCCAGGAATTCCTGGACTTCCAGGAACTTCTCAAATTAATCAGTGTTTGGCGTCCTTTAATGGTATTGAAGGATGCTTGCTGTCACTTTTCACTTTTCCAATTGGAGGTCTTACCCCTTCCTCTTCTTGTTGTAATGCAATTCTAAATATCAGCAAGAGTTGTTGGTCAGTTTTTTTCCCCTTAGCCCCTTATGCTCCACAACTGATTCAGAACTTTTGCGACACTCCAAAGGCATTCGCAGCATCTCCTAAATGAGTTTCTTTTTTTTTTTTTTTATTTTAAATTCAACAGAAATTAACCAATTTTTAGTTCTCCTAAGTCATTAATATAGTGGAGATTTATGGTTTTATTTTATTTTATTATGGCAAAGAGAATATACTTTAGCTATGTGATTGAAGTTTAAATTTATTTTTCCAAATAATTCTAGCCAAAATAAAAATTAATTTTCTTTTAGTGCATTATTTGTTTTCTTATAGACTTCTTCCTTTTTGTTTCAAAGCTATGAATATATAAGCAAGTACATTCTCAGGCTTTCTTTTTTGCTTCAATTCTAATCCCTACAATACATTTTCATATAATTCTTAATGTGTATAATTATAATATTACTTTTACACTAGTGTCACATTTTTAAATTATCTAAAAAATTAACAGGAATTGATCAAATCAGGCCATGAGAACAAAGAGAGAATAAATTATGCAGAAATTTTTTATAAAAAAAACCCGCAGAAAACTATCAAGAATACATAATATAAGTACAAATGATTTAGATATTTTTTATAAATATTGAACTATAATGTTATAAATGTTGCAATGTTATAACGTAAATATATCTAAAAGTTTCATAATTGGCTGAATTTAAATATACATGTATATACATATATGTATATATATATATAAACTAAATTCATCTTCTTCAAAAATCCAAAAGAAATCAACTAAAATTAGGTGTATTCAGTGTATCAATAGAGATTTTTAGATTTTAGCTTTATCCAATTTAGGTTTAAATTCATTTTTTCTTTCAATTCTCAGCAAAATAAAGGTTGATACACCCTTTTCTTTTTCTTTGACTTCATTATTCAATTTTTTTGTTCTCACATGCTAAGCATACATGCCAATCAATATTCTAATCGCATATATATATATATATATATATATATATATATCATCAATTTGAGATGTCCATATTTTTCTTATGTAATTTTTCTAAATGTTAGAGTTTTGGTTATTTTAATTTTCTAAATGTTCTCTTTTTAATATTATAATTAATTTATAATAAATTAATATTTATTTTTTAAAAAAAGATTACCATGTTTCTTTTTAATGAATTTACTAATTAATTTTAAAGAATTTTTTAATTTAATTTTAAGGTTTTTAAAGTTTTAAACATAGTGCCAAATGCTTTCACAATTTTAAGATTATTATTTTTATATAATTCATATAAATCGCAAATATGTACAAACTCAAAAAAACATATTATTCCTTTAAAAAAAATATATATTATAAAAAATAAATTTTAAAATTTAAATTTATAGTACTTTCTAGTTTTAAACACCATGTGTAATTATTCAAAATACTCTAAGTCCTTTTTAATAAATTTTATAGTATTTCAATACATATATACTACCAATTTGTGTTAAAATTTAACCCCAAATTTAATGGCTTAATTAGTAACCACTTCATTAATGGTTTAATTAAAATATGATATAAATTTTGAGTGCGGAAGCGAAATAAAAAGTTCTGACTAATATCCCTTACACAATAACCGAAATGTACTAACAATATGAAAGAATAAGTTAACTAAAGGAAATACTAGAAATGAAATATTATAAAGAAAGCTATAAAATATTTAGGCATCTACTTGCCGTCTTCCTGCGGAATGGGCTCGTGAACCAAGTCCTCCTTATATGAAATAGTTAAGTAAGGATGTCACACTATATCACTGTCACAAAAGTAAAGGTTGGTAGAAAAACAAAAACGACCAATGGAGTACAATTTTTAACAAATTCATTAATCAATAATAAAACCATTTACTATCCACTTACCTCGGTGAGATTTATGAAAATGACCCATAGAAACAATAACATCAAAGATATCATGAATTCATACATACTCTGTAACATAGCACATGTCATACTTTTATTTTTCAATCATCAAACAATAATTTTCCTCTTTTATCAGCCTACCAGTATCAATGGGGATCCATAGGGGTCCCCGCTACACGTGAAACATTAAGTTAAATAACTTAATTCCAGAGCCGTCCCCATACCCCGTTCGGTATGGGTGCCAAAACATTTAAAGTCTTCATACCTCATCCGGTATGAGACAACGTTCCCGATAGGGTTCCTTATGGAGCTGGTCCGTCCACCATCTCCCAGGATATCTAGTGAGACTATCAACTTATCCATTTATCAATTCACATACCCTTTTCCATTCTTTTCTTAGTTTTCTATTTCTCACATAAATGTGAATACTTAAACAAGTAACGTGCATTCAACGAGGCAAGCATACACTAAATCCACGAAACCAAGCAACAGTGAATCATGCATCCGAAACCATAGAATAAATAAGCCACCTATCGTAACGCATTTAAAACCATAAAATAAATAAAACAGGAACTGACCGAAAAGTATATCAGATTCGGGCTCCATTAGCAACCTTAAGTAATTACGTGTATCTATATAATTCATAAAATACAGTTTTATCATTCAATTGAACTTTAATTCCACGATAGGAAATAGGGTGAGGGATCCTTACTTGATTCGAAGTCTAAAATCGATTTTTCACTGCGCCTACGGGTAGTCCCTAGATTCCCTGAATTTTTTTTTGGGAACTGAAACGCACTTACAGTACCTGCACATGTCCCCAAATAACTCAAAATCACATTCAGGGCCTACTCGACCAATTTTAAAATTCCGTCACGGCGGTGATCCGCCTTGGGTTGGTTGTTTCCGACCGTTTTCGGCCGAATTCGGCCAAACTTGTATTGGTTCCTGTGATAAAATACCCATAGGGCCCTCGGTGGGCTGAAAAAATATAGAAAATCGAAACTTATCGGCGGATATAAATATCAGTTGGGCTGGCATGATTGTAATGTTATAGCCCACGAACTCGGCCGACTGTCAAGCTCTGTTCATCATTTCCATGTTCGGGAGACATTACCCAATGTGATATTTGCACTACTTAATTAATTAATGCATTATTTTTTTTTTAAAAAAACATATTATTAAAAACATATTTTAAAATTCAAATTTATTATACTTTCTAATTTTAAACACCATGAGTAATTATCCACAATAATTTAAGTCATTTTTAATAATTTTTATAGTATTTAAATATATATAATAAAACTTTAAAATTTAAATCCAAAATTAATGGCTTAATTAGTAACCACTTACCTAATGGTTTAATTAAAAGATAACAGTAAAGAAAATTTATGGTTTGGGGGGTTTTTATTAATAAAAATACTAATTAAAAACCTAAAATCACTATTATATAAACACCAACTCTCTTTGTTTCAACCATTCATCCCATTAGCCTTCTCTTCATCAACCAATTCTTTTTCCGTCGGAACATAACTCCAATCAAGCATGTCAAGCAAGGCTCAACAAAGCATTATAGTATTGTTTATAGTTACATGGATTACAACGTTGATGCCATTAACCTACTCTCAACTAATACCAGGATTGCCTAGATTTCCAGGATTACCTGGAATTCCGGGAACACCAGGACTTCCGGGAATTCCTAAAATTCCTGGACTTCCTGGAACTCCGGGACTTCCGGGGATTCCTGGAATTCCGGGAACTCCGGGACTTCTGGGACTTCCGGGAACTCCGGGACTTCCGAAAATTCCTGGACTTCTGGGAACTCCGGGACTACCGGGAACTCCGGGACTACCGGGAATTCCGAAAATTCTGGGACTTCCGGGAACTCCGGGACTACCGGGAATTTCAGGAATTCCGGGACTTCCGGGAACTCCGGGACTTCCGGGAATTCCTGGAATTCCGGGACTTCCAGGAACTCCAGGACTTCCTGGAATTCCGGGACTTCCGCGAATTCCTGGAATTCCGGAAACTCCAGGATTGCCTAGATTTTCAGGAGTTCCAGGAATTCCAAGACTTCCAGGAATTTCAGGATTGCCTAGATTTCCAAGGATTCCAGGAGTTCCAGGAACTCCAGAATTTGCTCAGATTAACCAGTGTTTTGCATCACTAAATAGCATTCAGCGATGTCTGCCATCGCTTTTCACTTACCCAATTAGTGGTCTCACCCCTTCCTCTTCATGCTGCAATGCATTTTTAAATATCAACGAAAATTGTTGGTCATTTATTTTCCCCTTAGTCCCAAATACTCCACAACTGATTCAGAACTTTTGCAGCACTCAAAAAGCATCTCCACCACCTCTTGAATGAGTTCAGCTTTTTCAAGCCCCATGGAAAATCAACCAATTTCTAAGTACCCTAAATTAAGTAATTCATTGGAGATTTAAGATTTTATTGTATTTTCTTCTGATAAAGAAATGTTTAGTTTGTTGAATTGAGCTTAAATAGTTTTGTTTAATGCAAGTAATTCTATCATAAATAAAAATTGAAAAACATTAATTTAGTTCATTTTCTATTTTCTTACATTTGTTTTTCTTTTTCCTTTTCAACGTATCTATATATATAGTTATTTTTGCTTCTCAACACATATATAGTTAAATATATTATCAACCATCATCAATAGATCGGTATTAATAGAATTTGCTCCTAATAGATCCAACGGCTTTTTATAATCCCAGTAAATCTTACAATTGAATTTCATATTAGTCTTGAAATATATAATTATCATATGATTAAATAATATTAAAGGTACTAATAATTCATATCAAAGAGATAAAGTATTTTTGATACGATATTCACAACATTCAAATTTTTCAAAATATTAAATATTTTTCTGACCATTCAAAATCATCAAAGAGATTCGTGAGAACTATTATTTCTGTATAAACGTAATTAGATATTTTTCTTATACCTCTTTAAATACTTTACAGAAGGACAACCACAATATCTCAATGAAATCAAAGGTAACTATATGGTTAGGAAGAATTACTTATTTCGTATTTAAATATATCATTGAAAATCTTATTGAGAGACACATTCACCGAGATATACAATACTATGTATGCAAAATGTAATAAGATTTATTTAGTTATTTATTCAACAAAGTGTATAGTTAGTATATACCTCCTATATATACACGCAAAAACATAACATCAGATTCTAAAGATTTCCTCATTTTCAATTAAAAAAAAATGCAATTTTTGTTTTAGTGTTTTGACAGAGTTTGATTAAGTATTAGAATGCAAAGAACAAACTTAACAACATGAATTTGTTCTCAGTTTTAATAAGTTCTATAAATATGTATTAAGAGAAAGTTTAAAATCCACATAATATTATATTTTATATCCCCATACGAGATTGGCCTAGGAGAATATTATTATTTTATTATTGTTATGCGGGTGTAGAAAAACTTCTTATTGTAGCTTTAAGACAGTAATCCGTAGACAATGAGAGTGATACATTTAATCAGAAAAAATGTTATCATGATAGATTTAGTATATATAATTTTTTCTCTTAGTTAGAGCTTGGATAAATTCTTTTTAAAAAAAAAAAAATATTTTTTGGGTAGACTAAGAGACGACAAAATCCCTGTAGATAAATATAAATTATCATATTCTATAACTAATGTTCAAGTAAATCTACCGTTAGAATTTGATCCAAAATTAATAACTTAATAACCATTAAATTAATGTTGTAATTTAAAAATGGTAATTAAGAATCTCAATAAGTTTCATTTCTGTTATAAAATAAATACTCATTCTCTTCATTTCAACCGTTCATCCTTGTAAGCTGCTCTTTTTTATCAATCAACTCTAGTACTAACAAAAAGTAAAAAATCTACTAATCAAATATGTCTAGCAAAACTCAACAAGCTGGTCCACTATTGCTTTTGGTCACATGGGTTGCGATATTGGTCTAACCAGGACACGCCCAGTTGCTACCAAGATTTCTGAAAATTTCAGGACTTCCAATAACTTCACAAATTAATCAGTGTTTAGCATCTTTGAGTGGCATTCAAGAGTGCATGTCATCACTTTTTACTTTTCCAATTGGTGGTCTTAACCCTTCCTCTTCCTGCTGCAACACATTTGTAAATATCAATTATAAATATCAATAAGATTTGTTGGTCTCTTTTTTTCCCCTTAACCCCTTATACTCCACCACTGATCGAGAACTTCTGCAACATTTAAAAGTCATCTTCACCTCATGCTAAATAATTTCCGTTTCTTCAAATGCAAAAGGAAATCAACCAAATTCTAGTGCTCATAAGTTAGTAAGTTAGTGGAGATTTAATGTTTTATTCAAGTAAGAAGGAAATGCTTGGTTGGGTTAATGAGGTATAAATCTATTTTTGCAATTCATTATAAATAAATTAGAAAATCAAATAATTTTCTTTTAGTTAATTTCCTTTTCGCTTCTAAGCTATGATTCTCAAGCATTGACATGTGCACATTAGTCTTAACCAACTCCTTTTGTTGGTGCCAACAATGAATTAATTTTTAAGGGGAATTTTATGGTTAATCACTAATGTGATGTTGGCTATTAAATTCACTAAAAAGTGTAATGAAATTTTACGGTTAATCGCTTAATGTCCTAAGAACAAAGAGAAAATAAATTACGGAGACGTTAACCAAAAAGAGCCCCACTAAGAAACTAACCAAAAAAAAAAAAATTATATAGATAAGACATGACCCAAAATTATATTCAAAACTGTATAAGCTAAAGTTACATCGTTATTTATAATTATAAGAAAACTACTAGACCTTCCCCAAAGAGATGATATTAGAACTACCATTTCTATAAATATGCAATTAGAATCATTCTTATATGTGGTTTGGTGATTATTTATTTCTTAAGATTAGTTATGATTGGCGTTCTGTTCTATTTAAGTTAATGAAGGAACACAAAAAAATATACAAAGTCTAAGAGTCTAAAAAGGATAGATATTCGATTTGATAAACTCGAAATTCTAAAAGGGATAGACATCCAATTCTAACAAACTCTGTATTTAATTTTTAAGGAGTAATTATTCTCTTAGTGAATTAAAAACCTCTAAATCATCCTAGTAGGAATTTTTTATTTTCAATGAGTAATGCAAATTCTTTTTGTAGTGTCGATCTGATTTGATGAAGTATTTGTAAACAAAGAATATGCTTGATCAAAAAGCAACGTGAGAATTTATTTTGTTGTAATGAAGCTTTAATTCTTTAAATTAGTAAGAAGACTCGGTCTTTGTTTAATGCACATTCGTCTAATTAAGAAAAAAAGATACCATCGTAGACTTACTATACAAAATTTTGTCCATTAATTGGAGCTTCTATAAGCAGGAGTGAATTATTCTCTAGGAACCTAACATAAATCATCAGTTTCGATAAACGTTTAAGTAAATCAACAGTTAGAATTCACTCCAAAATTAACGATTTAGTAACGACTGAGTTAATATTATAAATAGTATTAAAAATAGTATTAAACAAGCTTAATTACTCACATTTCTACTATAGCATAAATAGTCGCTCTATTCGTTTCAATTTTTCATTGCAATAGACTGCTCTTGATCAATTAACTCCTAGTAATACGAAAAGACAAAAAAATTTACCAATCAAACATGTCAGGCAAAGCTCAACAAACCATTCAATTACTGCTTCTGGCCACTTGGATTGCAATGTTGGTGCAACCAAGTCACACCCAGCTATTACCTGGATTTCCAGGAATTCCTGGACTTCCAGGAACTTCTCAAATTAATCAGTGTTTGGCGTCCTTTAATGGTATTGAAGGATGCTTGCTGTCACTTTTCACTTTTCCAATTGGAGGTCTTACCCCTTCCTCTTCTTGTTGTAATGCAATTCTAAATATCAGCAAGAGTTGTTGGTCAGTTTTTTTCCCCTTAGCCCCTTATGCTCCACAACTGATTCAGAACTTTTGCGACACTCCAAAGGCATTCGCAGCATCTCCTAAATGAGTTTCTTTTTTTTTTTTTTTTTAAATTCAACAGAAATTAACCAATTTTTAGTTCTCCTAAGTCATTAATATAGTGGAGATTTATGGTTTTATTTTATTTTATTATGGCAAAGAGAATATACTTATAGCTATGTGATTGAAGTTTAAATTTATTTTTCCAAATAATTCTAGCCAAAATAAAAATTAATTTTCTTTTAGTGCATTCTTTGTTCTTATAGACTTCTTCCTTTTTGTTTCAAAGCTATGAATATATAAGCAAGTATATTCTCAGGCTTCCTTTTTGCTTCAATTCTAATCCCTACAATATATTTTCATATTATTCTTAATGTGTATAATTATAGTATTACTTTTACACTCATGCCACATTCTTAACTTAGCTAAGGAATTAACAAGAATTGATCAAATCAGGCCATGAGAACAAAGAGAGAATAAATTATGCAGAAATTTTTATAAAAAAAAACTCACAAAAAACTAGCAAAAATACAGAATATAAGTAAAATTTAGACATTTTATATAAATATTGAACTATAATGTTATAAATGTTGCAATGTTATAACGTAAATATATCTAAAAGTTTCATAATTGGCTGAATTTAAATATACATATACATTGTAACACCCAAATTTATTATTTTTATTTTTTAATTTATTTTAATTTATATTAGAATTTTTGTTTAATTTTTCAATATTTAATTTATAAGCTTTTAATTTAATTTAATTTAATAAAAATAAAAATAATAATAATGACAAAATAAGGTAAAATTATTTTTGGGATTTAATTAAAATTGATTTTGGAAAAAAGGGGTGAAAATTAGGATTTTGGGGGTGTTTTTGAAAAGAAAATCGGAAACCAGGGGTCAAAATGTAATTTAGAAAAGTTGTGCTATGTCAGCAGCCACGTCTACAGCCCAGTCAGTAGCCCTGGCCAACCAGAACACGCTGTGTGGAAAGGAAGCTGACGCGGGAGGCCACGCGGGACGGAGCCACGTGGGCGATTCGCGTGCACGCGATCGAACGGTCCAGATCTCACGCGTGCGGATGGCCCAGATCTCACGCGTGCGGACGGCCTATATTGAATCACGCACGGATAACCCAGATCACATCGCGATCGACGGTCCAAATTTATTCCTATTTTAATCGCGATCGGACGGTCAAAATTAAATCGTGATGGACGGCTGAGATTAAAAGGGGAAGGTTATAAATAACCTCACCCACACCCGACCCAAAACCCTAGCCGCCAGATTAAATCGCGATCGGGCGGCGGTGCCGTCGCCGGAGCACAGCGGAGCCGCCGTGCCGGAATTTCGATATTGGCCGAAAAGGGGCCCTGGGTCTGATTTGGGGATTTTTGGGACACGTGCAGGTACAGGTAGTGCGTTTCAGTTTCCCGGAGAAAATTCAGAGAATTTAGGGACAGCCCGTAGGCGCATTGTAGAGCCGATTTCAGACCCCGAAATAAGTAAGGATTTCTCACCCTATTTCCTATCACGGTATTAAATATCAATAAATAATAAAACGGCATTTCATGAATTAATACATGTGTATAATTAATTAAGGTTACTAATGGAGCCTGAATCTGATGTATTTTTCGGTCAGTTGTTGTTTGATCTATTTTTCAGCTTTAAATGCAGTATGGTATTTGATGTATTTATTTTATGATTTCGTATGCATCAATCATGCTTTCTTTTATTATGGTTTGAATTATGGTGAACCCGATGTTGTGTTGTTTTGTTTGGTGTTCATTATTGGTTTATGTATTTGTGTATGATTGAAAAATTGATACCAAGGAAAATGGAAAAAAGGTTATAGTGAATTGATAAATGGATAATGTGGACAGCCTGACTAGATATCCTGGGAGATGGGGACGGATCGGATCCGTAGGGAACCCTACCGGGAACGTGGTCTCTCATATCGGACGGGGTATGGAGACCTTATATGTTTTGGCGCCCACACTGGACGGGGTATGGGGACGGTCCGTTTCACCCTCATACCGGACGAGGTATTGAGGTTTATGGTTTTGGCACCCATACCAGACGGGGTATGGGGACGGCCCGTTTCACCCTTATACCGGACGGGGTATTGAGGTTCATAGTTTTGGCGCCCATACCGGACGAGGTATGGGGACGGCCCTGGAATCAAATTATTAATGTTAATGGTTCACGTGTAGCGGGGACCCCCTATGGATCCCCATGGATACTAGTAGGCTGGTAAAAGAGGAAATTTGTTGTCTGATTATTGAAGTGCAAAAGTATAACATGTGTTATATTACAAAGTGTATATGATTTTATGATGGTTATAATGTTATTATTTTTATATGTTATTTTCACGAATCTCACCGAGGTAAGTAGACAGTAAAGGTTTTTACTCATTAATAAATGAGTTTGTTATAAATTATGCTCCATTAGTCGTTTTTGTTTTCTACTAATCTTTACTTCTGTGGCAGTGAGATAGTGTGATGTCTTTACTGGGCTAGTGTAGCTCATTCCTTACTTAACCATTTCAGATTAGGAAGACGTGGTTCCCGAGCCCGTTCTGCAGGAAGACGGCGAGTTAGACGCCTAAAGATTTTATAGTTCTATTTATAGTTTTTATTTCGAGTATTTCTTTTAATTAGCTTATTCTTTTATACGTTGAATACGTTTATGGTTATTGTGTAAGGGATGTTAATCAGAATTTTTATTTCGCTTCCGCATTTAAAATTTTTAATACATACATCTTCATTTAAATTTTTGGGGCCGTTACAGTTGGTATCAGAGCCGCGTTCCTCGGAATCATCCCTTACACAATAATGCTTAGAGAAATACCCACCGACAAATCGTTACTCAACTCTTCCGTATGAAATGCAGGTGCAGAGAAATTAGGAGAGGAAGACCCCCACTAAACCGAGCAGCCCAGGATGATTCGCTTCGGGAAGATGTGGACAGAATATTTGAGATGGTAGAAAGGATCATTGCCGCCCAGTAAGGTCGAGAGGAGAGAAGGGAGTTACCCAAACCTCCCCCACTACCACGGGTTGAGCCACCGCTACAGCAAGTAAATCCTGAGCCACCCCGGCACGAGCCTGCTCCACCACAGTACCACCCGGCACCACCGCCGTAGTATGAACCGGTGCCCCAGCCACCGTACTGCCCAGCACCGCCACAGTACAATCCGGTGCCCCCAACATTTCAGCAGGTGCCACCACAGGGCCCCCCAGTCTATCCCCAGCTGAGCCCAGTCCCTCTTCCATGGGACCCAACTCCTTCCTTGATCGACCCAGGCTACATAGAGAGGTACAGGAGACTGAACCCTTCCACTTTTTAGGGGGATCCTCTTTCGAAGATGCCCAGTACTGGTTAGCGGAGACTGAGAGAGCTTTCAAGACCTTGGGAGTGGTTCCTAAACAGAGAGCTTCCCTTGCTTCCTACATGCTGGTAGGGGAAGCAGGTCGTTGGTGGGAGCTCAAGCAGACCACCCTGCCTACACCAGCCACTTGGGAGCAGTTCTTAACGGCCTTCCATGCGGAGTATCTCCCTAAGCACATCCGATACCTGAAAGCGATGGAGTTTGTTCAACTGGTCCAGAGAAACATGACGGTATCAGAATATGCTCGTAAGTTCCTAGAGCTGGGCCGATACTCCCTGGAGACATTGATGGATGAGGACAGGAAGGCCAAGAGATTCCAGTGGGGCCTCCACCCAGAGATCAAGCAACACTTATTGGTACTGGAGCTCAAGACATACTCAGTCGTTCTAGCAAAGGCATAGATTGTGGAGAGGAGTTTCAACACCTGTCCTCAATCAGCAGGGAGTCACTGACCCTCGGCTCCACCCCGCAGACCAGCACCTACTGCGCCGGTCCAACCAAATAAGAGGCCCAGACCAGTGATCTAGGCCCTTCCTCAGGCTCCAAGGGCAGCACGTGGAAAGATCTGCTAGCACTGTGGCAGGGATCACGGGGACCGACTATGCTACTGCCTCAACAACACCTGTCGCATATGTGGTAGTGCCCAGCACTATGCAAGACAGTGCCCAAGGAACTAGAACCAAGGAAGACCTCCTTTTCAAGGCAGGGTTTACAACCTTACCCAGCAGGATGCCGACTCCGACCCAGATGTGGTACAGGATATGTACACTATCTGTGACCATATTGCTCATGTTTTATTTGACACTGGTGCATCACATTCATTTGTTTCACATTTTTTGCTTCCAAACTTAATGTATCACCTGATAAACTTGATTCATTATTGTTTGTATCTACTGCTTGGGGTGAAACATTATTAGGGGAAGTTATCTACAGGGCTTGTGCTGTGGAGATAGCAAATAGGAAACTGAGTGTAGACCTGATAGGGTTAGACACGGGAGATTTTGATGTAATCTTAGGAATGGATTAGTTAGCGGCGCATCACGCCACCATAGATTGCTTTAACAAGAAGGTTGTATTGAATCCTCCTAGTGAGGAGCCATTTACAAATTAATAAAATCATTTAGTACTTATTCCTTGATGGTAAGTTTTCTTAATTTTTTAGTACCTTAATCTTGCTATTTTCTCTAACTAGGCAAGCCCAAGAAGAAAATTTGTATCCAAGAGATTCTGGTAGTCTAAGACTTTCCAGATGTGTTTCTGGACGAACTACGCGGACTGCCAGTGGACAGGGAAGTCGAGTTCACTATAGACTTACAGCCAGGGACCTAGCCCATTTCGGTTACTCCTTACTGCATGAGCCGCATTGAGATGGAAGAGCTGAGGAAACAGATCACTGAATTGCAAGACAGTGGTTTTATTAAACACAGTGTGTCCCCTTGGGGTGCCGGAGTCACTTTTGCAAGGAAGGGAGATGGAATGTTGAGACTATGTATTGATTACAGAGGATTGAACAAGGTTACGATCAAGAATAAATATCCCCTTCCCAGAATTGATGACCTCTTCGATCAGTTGCAGGGTGCACATGTCTTCTCTAAAATAGACCTGCAATCAGGTTACCATCAGGTGAAGATAAGAACAAAAGACATCCCTAAGACGACCTTTCGAACCAGGTACGGAAACTATGAGTTCCTGGTCATGCCATTTGGGCTAACCAACGCCCCGACAATTTTATGGATCTGATGAATAGAGTCTTCAGAGAGTTCTTGGATCAATTTATTATCGTGTTCATCGATGACATCTTAGTCTACTCAAAAAGCAGAGAAGAACATGCTCACCATCTTGCCCAAGTTTTGCAGGTCCTCAGAAACAAGAAATTATATGCAAAGTTGAGTAAATGTGGATTCTGACTTGAGCAAACCGCCTTCTTAGGACACATCATATCGAAGGAAGGAGTATCAGTGAATCCTAAAAAGGTTGAAGCAGTACTTGGCTGGGAAAAGTTGACATCAGTTAAGGAAATTCAGAGTTTCCTGGGGATGGCAGGTTATTACCGCAGGTTTGTTAAAGGATTCTCCAGCCTAGCAGCTCCTCTAACCCGACTCACCAAGAATGAATGATAAATTTGAGTGGAATGAGGACTGCGAAAGAAGTTTTTTAGAATTAAAGAAGCGGCTGACTACTGCACCCGTACTGGCTTTACCGAGTGGATCGGAGGGATATACAGTTTATAGTGATGCCTCCTATCTAGGCCTGGGTTGTGTCCTGATGCAGCATGAAAAGATCATAGCATATGGGTCCAGGCAATTAAAGAATCATGAGAAGAATTATCCCACCCATGACTTGGAGCTTGCCGCAATCATACACGCCTTGAAAACCTGGCGCCACTACTTATACGGAGAGACCTTTCAGATCTATACCGATCATAAGAGTTTGAAACATATATTCACTCAGAAGGATCTTAACATGTGTCTGAGAAGGTGGATGGAACTCCTTAAAGACTATGATTGTGATATCTTATACCATCCGGGTAAGGGCAACGTGGTAGCAGATGCTCTCAACAGGAAAAGTGCAGGTATCTTAGCTTATTTGATGGTTTCATAATGCAGGAAAATTAGGGCCACACAACAGGTTCGACTTCAGGACTTGAGAAGAGTCACATGTTTGGGCTGCCTGACAGTCCAGCCCGAGTTAATCCAGAGAATAAGGGAAGCCCAGTCAGTCGACTCTGCCCTGGTAGCCCGCAAGAAGGATGCAGAACAGGGAGTGAGCTCAGAATTCTGAATCTTTGCCGATGGATTACTCCGTTTCCAAGACAGGGTGTGTGTTTCAGATGACAGTGAGTTAAAGAGAGACATCATGACAGAGTCTCATAGCTCGAAGTTTGCCATGCATACAGGAAGCACCAAAATGTACCAAGGCATGCGACCCCAGTTTTGGTGGAATGGGATGAAGAGAGACATAGCCGACTTTGTATCCAAGTGCTTGGTATGTCAGCAGGTCAAGGTAGAGCATCAGCGCCCAGGTGGGCTACTTCAACCGTTACCGATTTCAGAGTGAAAGTGGGAGCACATCACCATGGACTTCGTAACGGGATTACCCAAGGCACCTTCAGGACATGACGCCATCTGGGTAATCATTGACCGGCTTACCAAATCTTCCCACTTCTTGGCCATCAGAATGAACGGCCCCTTGGACAAGTTGGCAAGAATGTATATCCGGAAAATAGTCAGATTGCACGGAGTTCTAGTAACAGTGGTATCCGACAAGGACCCCAGGTTCACTTCTCAATTTTGGGGTAGCTTTCAGCAAGTCATGGAAATAAAGCTGTCTCTCAGTACTACCTTCCATCCTCAGACTGATGGACAATAAAAAAGGACAATTCATACACTTGAGGATATGCTCAGAGCATGTGTCATTGACTTCGGAGGTCATTGGGACGACCATCTACCCCTAATAGAGTTTGCCTACAACAACAGCTACTAAGCAAGCATCGACATGACTCCATATGAGGTGTTATATGGGTGCCCGTGCAGATCACCGATTTGTTGGGAAGAAGTGGGCGATAGAAGATTGTTCGGCCCGAAGTTAGTAGAGGAGACCACGTCTAAAATAGTTAAAATTAGAAAGAACATTCAGACGGTTCAAAGCAGGCAAAAGAGTTATGCGGACACTCGAAGGAGAGATCTAGTATTTGAGAAAGGCGACCGGGTGTTCCTTAAGGTCATTCCTTTCAAGGGAATTAGTAGGTTCGGCAGGAGGAGAAAATTGAACCCCCGATTTATTGGACCTTTTGAAATCTTAGACAGGATTGATACTTCTGCCTACAGACTAGCACTGCCTCCAGAGCTCTCCAAGGTCCACAATGTGTTCCACGTATCCATGCTACGTAAGTACAACTCGGACCCCTATCATGTCTTGGCTCATAAACCGCTTCCACTCCAAGAGGACTTATCTTATGAAGAAGTACCAGTCGGTATCACGGACCGAAAGAGCAGGATACTCTGCAATTGGGAAATATCATTTATAAAGGTTGTGTGGCAGAACCACACGTCAAGGGAGGCTACCTAGGAGCTAGAATCAGATTTTAGAGCCCAGTATCGCCATTTGTTCGACCAAGAGTAAGAGGCAAATTTTGGGGACCAAATTTCTTTAAAGGGGGGAGAGTTGTAATACCCAAATTTATTATTTTTATTTTTTAATTTATATTAGAATATTTGTTTAAAGGAGGAGCCAGCCGTCGCCAGCCGCCGCCACACCGGAGGGTTTTTTGACCTCCAAACGAGGTAAATTTTCTCCCTTTGGCTCGTTTTTTGATGCTGAATTCGCCTATGGCCAAATCGAAGCCAAACCACCAGCCAATCGGCCTGAAAACACCGCCGAAGTCTAGCGGCGCCGCCTCAGCTTCCCTTGATTTTTGCCTCCGATTAAGCCCTTTTCGGTTCCCGTTTGATGTAATTTTTACACCACTATGATCACCGTCCTTTTCTCTACATCAAAAAACTAGCAAAACATCAAATCGCGACTCGCGCCGGAGAAGTCTCCGCACCCGAGAGCTCTACCGCCGGTAAGTCTCAGTTTTTCGTGATTTTTTGGCCCACCGAGGGCCCTAGGTTTATTTTATCGCAGGAACCAATGCAAGTTTGGCTGAATTCGGTCGAAAACAGCTAACCCGAGGCGGATCGCCGCTGCGGGCGGCGGTGCCGTCGCCGGAGCACCGATATTAGCTGAAAAGGGGCCCTAGGTTTGATTTGGAATTTTTTGGGACACGTGCAGGTACCGGTAGTGCATTTCAGTTTTTCAGAAAAAATTCAGAGAATTTAGGGACAGCCCGTAGGCACATTGTAGAGCCGATTTCAGACCCCGAAACAAGTAAGGATCTCTCACCCTATTTCCTATCACGGCATTAAAGCCTAATAAATGATAAAACGGTATTTTATGACTTAATAGATATGTATAATTGATTAAGGTTGCCAATGAAGCCCGAATCTGATATATTTTCGGTCAGGTGTTGTTTGATTTATTTTGCAGTTTTGAATGCAATATGGTGCCTGATGTGTTTATTCTATGGTTTCGTATACATGAATCACAGTTTCATTTATTATGCTTTGAATTATTGTGAACCTGATGTTGTGTTGCCTTTGTTTGGTGTTCATTACTGGTTTACGTGTTTATGTTTGATTTGATAATTGAGACTAAGGAAAATGAGAAAAAGGTTATGTGAATTGATAAATGGATAATGTAGACAGCCTAACTAGATATCCTGGGAGATGGTGGACGGACCGGATCCGTTGGGAACCCTACCAGGAATGTGATCTCTCATATCGGACGGGGTATGGAGACTTTATGTGTTTTGGTGCTCATACCGGACAAGATATGGGGACAACCCGTTTCACCCTCATACCGGACGGGGTATTGAGGTTCATAGTTTTGGCGCCCATACTGGATGGGGTACGGGGACGGCCCTGGAATCAGATTATTAATGTTAATGGTTCACGTGTAGCGGGGACCCCCTATGGATCCCCATGGATACTAGTAGGCTGATAAAAGAGGAGAAATGTTGTCTGATTATTGAAGTACAAAAATATAACATGTGTTATGTTACAGAGTGTGCATGATTTTATGATGGTTATAATGTTATTGTTTTAATAAACTGTTTTCATGAATCTCACCGAGGTAAGTGGACAGTAAAGGTTTTTATTATTGATAAATGAGTTTCTTATAAATTATGCTCCATTGGTCGTTTTTGTTTTCTACCAACCTTTACTTCTGTGGTAGTGAGATAGTGTGATGTCTTTACTGGGCTAGTGTAGGTCATTCCTTACTTAACTATTTCAGATCAAGAAGACGTGGTTCTCGACCCCGTTCCACTGGAAGACAGTGAGTTAGACGCCTAACGATTTTATAGTTCTATTTATAGTTTTTATTTCGAGTATTTCTTTTAATTAGCTTATTCTTTCATATGTTGAATACATTTATGGTTATTGTGTAAGGGATGTTAATCAAAATTTTTATTTCGCTTCCGCACTTAGAATTTTTAATACAAACATCTTCATTTAAATTTCTGGGGCCGTTACAATATGTGCTGGATGGCCATTATACAGTGCAGTCGTCATACAATTGCCAGCATGAGGTATGTGGAAAGAATGATGCAGACGAACCAAATATCTGGAAGTTAGCGTGGAATGCGGTCATCCAGGCGAAAGTGAAAAAACGTTATGCGGAGGCTTCTTAATTGTAACCTTCCGGAGAAATCACAATTGAAAGAGAAAAACATAGATGTAGACACAACATGTGCTCAGTGGGGCAGTGCGGAGTCGGCACATCATGTTTTTCTTGATAGTGAAAGGGCACGAAAATGTTGTGCGCACCTAAGAATTCGGGTCCCCGAAGGTCATTCCATGGATACGCAGAGTTATGTGACACAGCTGGTTAGCTCCCGCACTAAGATGGAGATTGAGGAGATATTATGTGGGCTATGGCGTATATGATTGGAAAAGAATGAACTGATGTGGTCGGAGAAATTGTACATGGCCCCAACAACGGTTCAATTGATCCACAAATTCCTCCGCGCTTGGTAGCAAGCACGCTCAATTCATAAGAGTGAGCCTAGAAAGCCAGATAAGGAGCCCGGAAAATACACCCCCATGGCAAGCCCCTGATGTGGGCTACTGGAAATGTAATGATGATGTTTTTATGTAGGATTCTAGCTCTTATGCGGGGGAATATAGGGGAATTATTCGTAATTCTGAGGGTGAGGCACTAGTTGCATTTACTGTTGTCTTGAGGAACTGCACATCGCCGTTCGTAGCCAAATTATTGGGCTGTAGGAATGAAATTCAGTATTTACTTCACCAAGTCCAAGGTGTGGGCATTGTTGAAGTCGACGCTCAGAAGGTGTATAAAATTTTATCACGCAATGAGAAGGATAACTCGGAATATAGTTTTATTCTTACTGATTGCTGTGAAATGCTAACTTCGAGACCGGATATAAATATCAGTTGGGCAGGCATGATTGTAATGTTATAGCCCACGAACTCGGCCGACTGTCAAGCTCTGTTCATCATTTCCATGTTCGGGAGACATTACCCAATGTGATATTTGCACTACTTAATTAATTAACGCATTATTTTTTATAAAAAAAAAACATATTATTAAAAACATATTTTAAAATTCAAATTTATTATACTTTCTAATTTTAAACACCATGAGTAATTATCCACAATAATTTAAGTCATTTTTAATAATTTTTATAGTATTTAAATATATATAATAAAATATTAAAATTTAAATCCAAAATTAATGGCTTAATTAGTAACCACTTACCTAATGGTTTAATTAAAAGATAACAGTAAAGAAAATTTATGGTTTGGGGGGTTTTACTAATAAAAATACTAATTAGAAACCTAAAATCACTATTATATAAACACCAACTCTCTTTGTTTCAACCATTCATTCCATTAGCCTTCTCTTAATCAACCAATTCTTTTTCCGTCGGAACATAACTCCAATCAAGCATGTCAAGCAAGGCTCAACAAAGCATTATAGTATTGTTTATAGTTACATGGATTACAACGTTGATGCCATTAACCTACTCTCAACTAATACCAGGATTGCCTAGATTTCCAGGATTACCTGGAATTCCGGGAACACCAGGACTTCCGGGAATTCCTAAAATTCCTAGACTTCCCGGAACTCCGGTACTTCCGGGGATTCCAGGAATTCCGGGACTTCCGGGAATTCCGGGACTTCTGGGAACTCCGGGACTTCCGGGAATTCTCGAAATTCTGGGACTACCGGGAACTCCGGGACTACCGGGAATTCCGGGAATTTCGGGACTTTCGGGAACTCCGGGACTACCGGGAATTCCAGGAATTCCGGGACTTCCGGGAACTCCGGGACTTCCGGGAATTCCAGGAATTCCGGGACTTCCGGGAACTCCAAGACTTCCGGGAATTCCTGAAATTCCGGGACTTCCGGGAACTCCAGGACTTCATGGAATTCCGGGACTTCCGCGAATTCCTGAATTTCCGGAAACTCCAGGAACTCCAGGATTGCCTAGATTTTCAGGAGTTCCAGGAATTCCAAGACTTCCAGGAATTTCAGGATTGCCTAGATTTCCAAGGATTCCAGGAGTTTCAGGAACTCCAGAATTTGCTCAGATTAACCAGTGTTTTGCATCACTAAATAGCATTCAGCGATGTCTGCCATCGCTTTTCACTTACCCAATTAGTGGTCTCACCCCTTCCTCTTCATGCTGCAATGCATTTTTAAATATCAACGAAAATTGTTGGTCATTTATTTTCCCCTTAGTCCCAAATACTCCAAAACTGATTCAGAACTTTTGCAGCACTCAAAAAGCATCTCCACCACCTCTTGAATGAGTTCAGCTTTTTCAAGCCCCATGGAAAATCAACCAATTTCTAAGTACCCTAAATTAAGTAATTCGTTGGAGATTTAAGATTTTATTGTAGTTTCTTCTGATAAAGAAATGTTTAGTTTGTTGAATTGAGCTTAAATAGTTTTGTTTAATGCAAGTAATTCTATCATAAATAAAAATTGAAAAACATTAATTTAGTTCATTTTCTATTTTCTTACATTTGTTTTTCTTTTTTCTTTTCAACGTATCTATATATATAGTTATTTTTGCTTCTCAACACATATATAGTTAAATATATTATCAACCATCATCAATAGATCAGTATTAATAGAATTTGCTCCTAATAGATCCAACGGCTTGTTATAATCCCAGTAAATCTTACAATTGAATTTCATATTAGTCTTGAAATATATAATTATCATATGATTAAATAATATTAAAGGTACTAATAATTCATATCAAAGAGATAAAGTATTTTTGATACGATATTCACAACATTCAAAATTTTCAAAATATTAAATATTTTTCTGACCATTCAAAATCATCAAAGAGATTCGTGAGAACTATTATTTCTGTATAAACGTAATTAGATATTTTTCTTATACCTCTTTAAATACTTTACAGAAGGACATATACAATATCTCAATGAAATCAAAGGTAACTATATGGTTAGGAAGAATTACTTATTTCGTATTTAAATATATCATTGAAAATCTTATTGAGAAACACATTCACCGAGATATACAATACTATGTATGCAAAATGTAATAAGATTTATTTAGTTATTTATTCAACAAAGTGTATAGTTAGTATATACCTCCTATATATACACGCAAAAACATAACATCAGATTCTAAAGATTTCCTCATTTTTAATTAAAAAAAAATGCAATTTTTGTTTTAGTGTTTTGACAGAGTTTGATTAAGTATTAGAATGCAAGGAACAAACTTAACAACATGAATTTGTTCTCAGTTTTAATAAGTTCTATAAATATGTATTAAGAGAAAGTTTAAAATCCACATAATATTATATTTTATATCCCCATACGAGATTGGCCTAGAAAAAATTATTATTTTATTATTGTTATACGGGTGTAGAAAAACTTCTTATTGTAGCTTTAAGACAGTAATCCGTAGACAATGAGAGTGATACATTTAATCAGAAAAAATGTTATCATGATAGATTTAGTATATATAATTTTTTCCCTTAGTTAGAGCTTGGATAAATTCTTTTTTTTTTAAAAAAAAATATTTTTTGGGTAGACTAAGAGACGACAAAATCCCTGTAGATAAATATAAATTATCATATTCTATAACTAATGTTCAAGTAAATCTACCGTTAGAATTTGATCCAAAATTAATAACTTAATAACCATTAAATTAATGTTGTAATTTAAAAATGGTAATTAAGAATCTCAATAAATTTCATTTCTGTTATAAAATAAATACTCATTCTCTTCATTTCAACCGTTCATCCTTGTAAGCTGCTCTTTTTTATCAATCAACTCTAGTACTAACAAAAAGTAAAAAATCTACTAATCAAATATGTCTAGCAAAACTCAACAAGCTGGTCCACTATTGCTTTTGGTCACGTGGGTTGCGATATTGGTCTAACCAGGACACGCCCAGTTGCTACCAAGATTTCTGAAAATTTCAGGACTTCCAATAACTTCACAAATTAATCAGTGTTTAGCATCTTTGAGTGGCATTCAAGGGTGCATGTCATCACTTTTTACTTTTCCAATTGGTGGTCTTAACCCTTCCTCTTCCTGCTGCAACACATTTGTAAATATCAATAAGATTTGTTGGTCTCTTTTTTTCCCCTTAACCCCTTATACTCCACCACTGATCGAGAACTTCTGCAACATTTAAAAGTCATCTTCACCTCATGCTAAATAATTTCCGTTTCTTCAAATGCAAAAGGAAATCAACCAAATTCTAGTGCTCATAAGTTAGTAAGTTAGTGGAGATTTAATGTTTTATTCAAGTAAGAAGGAAATGCTTGGTTGGGTTAATGAGGTATAAATCTATTTTTGCAATTCATTATAAATAAATTAGAAAATCAAATAATTTTCTTTTAGTTAATTTCCTTTTCGCTTCTAAGCTATGATTCTCAAGCATTGACATGTGCACATTAGTCTTAACCAACTCCTTTTGTTGGTGCCAACAATGAATTAATTTTTAAGGGGAATTTTATGGTTAATCACTAATGTGATGTTGGCTATTAAATTCACTAAAAAGTGTAATGAAATTTTACGGTTAATCGATTAATGTCCTAAGAACAAAGAGAAAATAAATTACGGAGACGTTAACCAAAAAGAGCCCCACTAAGAAACTAACCAAAAAAAAAATTATATAGATAAGACATGACCCAAAATTATATTCAAAACTGTATAAGCTAAAGTTACATCGTTATTTATAATTATAAGAAAACTACTAGACCTTCCCCAAAGAGATGATATTAGAACTACCATTTCTATAAATATGCAATTAGAATCATTCTTATATGTGGTTTGGTGATTATTTATTTCTTAAGATTAGTTATGATTGGCGTTCTGTTCTATTTAAATTAATGAAGGAACACAAAAAAATATACAAAGTCTAAGAGTCTAAAAAGGATAGATATTCAATTTGATAAACTCGAAGTTCTAAAAGGGATAGACATCCAATTCTAACAAACTCTGTATTTAATTTTTAAGGAGTAATTATTCTCTTAGTGAATTAAAAACCTCTAAATCATCCTAGTAGGAATTTTTTATTTTCAATGAGTAATGCAAATTCTTTTTGTAGTGTCGATCTGATTTGATGAAGTATTTGTAAACAAAGAATATGCTTGATAAAAAAGCAACGTGATAATTTATTTTGTTGTAATGAAGCTTTAATTCTTTAAATTAGTAAGAAGACTCGGTCTTTGTTTAATGCACATTCGTCTAATTAGGAAAAAAAGATATCATGGTAGACTTACCATACAAAATTTTGTCCATTAATTGGAGCTTCTATAAACAAGAGTGAATTATTCTCTAGGAACCTAACATAAATCATCAGTTTCGATAAACGTTTAAATAAATCAACAGTTAGAATTCACTCCAAAATTAACGATTTAGTAACAACTGAGTTAATATTATAAATAGTATTAAAGAAGCTTAGTTACTCGCATTACTACTATAGCATAAATAGTCGCTCTATTCGTTTCAATTTTTCATTGCAATAAACTGCTCTTGATCAATTAACTCCTAGTAATACGAAAAGACAAAAAAATTTACCAATCAAACATGTCAGGCAAAGCTCAACAAACCATTCAATTACTGCTTCTGGCCACTTGGATTGCAATGTTGGTGCAACCAAGTCACACCCAGCTATTACCTGGATTTCCAGGAATTCCTGGACTTCCAGGAACTTCTCAAATTAATCAGTGTTTGGCGTCCTTTAATGGTATTGAAGGATGCTTGCTGTCACTTTTCACTTTTCCAATTGGAGGTCTTACCCCTTCCTCTTCTTGTTGTAATGCAATTCTAAATATCAGCAAGAGTTGTTGGTCAGTTTTTTTCCCCTTAGCCCCTTATGCTCCACAACTGATTCAGAACTTTTGCGACACTCCAAAGGCATTCGCAGCATCTCCTAAATGAGTTTCTTTTTTTTTTTATTTTAAATTCAACAGAAATTAACCAATTTTTAGTTCTCCTAAGTCATTAATATAGTGGAGATTTATGGTTTTATTTTATTTTATTATGGCAAAGAGAATATACTTTAGCTATGTGATTGAAGTTTAAATTTATTTTTCCAAATAATTCTAGCGAAAATAAAAATTAATTTTCTTTTAGTGCATTATTTGTTTTCTTATAGACTTCTTCCTTTTTGTTTCAAAGCTATGAATATATAAGCAAGTATATTCTCAGGCTTTCTTTTTTGCTTCAATTCTAATCCCTACAATACATTTTCATATAATTCTTAATGTGTATAATTATAATATTACTTTTACACTAGTGTCACATTTTTAAATTATCTAAAAAATTAACAGGAATTGATCAAATCAGGCCATGAGAACAAAGAGAGAATAAATTATGCAGAAATTTTTTATAAAAAAAACCCGCAGAAAACTATCAAGAATACATAATATAAGTACAAATGATTTAGATATTTTTTATAAATATTGAACTATAATGTTATAAATGTTGCAATGTTATAACGTAAATATATCTAAAAGTTTCATAATTGGCTGAATTTAAATATACATGTATATACATATATGTATATATATATATAAACTAAATTCATCTTCTTCAAAAATCCAAAAGAAATCAACTAAAATTAGGTGTATTAAGTGTATCAATAGAGATTTTTAGATTTTAGCTTTATCCAATTTAGGTTTAAATTCATTTTTTCTTTCAATTCTCAGCAAAATAAAGGTTGATACACCCTTTTCTTTTTCTTTGACTTCACTATTCAATTTTTTTGTTCTCACATGCTAAGCATACATGCCAATCAATATTCTAATCGCATATATATATATATACATATCATCAATTTGAGATGTCCATATTTTTCTTATGTAATTTTTCTAAATGTTAGAGTTTTGGTTATTTTAATTTTCTAAATGTTCTCTTTTCAATATTATAATTAATTTATAATAAATTAATATTTATTTTTTAAAAAAAGATTACCATGTTTCTTTTTAATGAATTTACTAATTAATTTTAAAGAATTTTTTAATTTAATTTTAAGGTCTTTAAAGTTTTAAACATAGTGCCAAATGCTTTCACAATTTTAAGATTATTATTTTTATATAATTCATATAAATCGCAAATATGTGCAAACTCAAAAAAACATATTATTCCTTTAAAACAAATATATTACAAAAAATAAAATTTAAAATTTAAATTTATAGTACTTTCTAATTTTAAACACCATGTGTAATTATTCAAAATACTCTAAGTCCTTTTTAATAAATTTTATAGTATTTCAATACATATATACTAACAATTTGTGTTAAAATTTAACCCCAAACTTAATGGCTTAATTAGTAACCACTTCATTAATGGTTTAATTAAAATATGTAGTAAAGAAGTTTTATGATTTGGAGGGTTTTTATTAATAAAAATGGTAATTAAAAACCTAAAATCACCTATTATATAAATACCTACTCTCTTTGTTTCAACCATTCATCCCATTAGCCTTCTCTTTCTCAACCAATTCTTTTTCTTAGAAACTCAACTCCAACCAAGCATGTCAAACAAGACTCAACAACGCATTCTAGTATTACTTATAGTCACATGGATTACAACGTTAATGCTACCCAGTTACTCCCAACTGATACCCGGATTGCCAAGATTTTCATGAATACCAAGATTATTTGGAATTCCAGGACTTTCAGGAACTCTGGGATTACTTAAGATTTTCATGAGTTCCATAAATTCCAGGAACTCTAGAATTGCTTAGAATTAGTAGTAATTTCAGGACTTCCAAGAACTCTAGAATTGCCTAGAATTCTAGAAATTTTAAGAATTCCAGAACTTTCAAGAATTTTAGGACTTCTAGGAATTCTAGGAATTTCAAGACTTTCAGAAACTACAAGATTGCTTACATTTTCAGAACTTTCAGGATTACTTAGATTTCCAGTAGTTCCAGAAATGTCAGGATTTGCTCAGATTAACTAATGTTTTGCATTACTAAGTAATATCCAAGGATGTCTGTCATCGCTTTTCACTTTCCCAATTGGGGGTCTCGCCCCTTCCTCTTTATGTTGCAATGAATTTCTAAACATCGGCAAAAACTGTTGGTCTATTATTTTTCCCTTAGCACCAAGTACTCCGCAACTTATTCAAAACTTTTGCAACACTCAAAAGACATCTCCACCACCTCTTGAATGAGTTCATCTCCTTTAAGCCCCATGAAAAATCAACTAATTTTTAGTACTCCAAATTCAGTTCTTCATTGGAGATTTAAGATTTTATTTTATTTTATTTTGATTAAAAAATATTTAATTTGATGAATTGAGCTTAAATTGTTTTCTTTAATGCAAGTAAATTTACCATAAGTAAAAATTGAAAAACTTTAATTTAGTTTCATTTTTTTATTTTCTTAGTCTTTTTCTTCTTTACTTCTCAATGTATCTATAAATATATATATATATATAGTTATTTTTGCTTCTCAATGTATCAACCATCAATAGATCAGTATCAATGGAATTTGCTCCTAATTAATCCAACGGCCACGTTTGCTTCGATTTTTGTTATAATCCTAGTAAATCTTACAATTGAATTTCATATTAGTCTTGAAATATATAATTATCATATGATTAAATAAATATTAAAGTTATTAATAATTCATATCAAAGACAAAGTATTTTTGATACGATATTCACAATAAGAGAACTATTATTTCTATATAAATGCGATTAGATATTTTTCTGACCATTCGAAATCAACAAAGAGATGCATGAGAACTACTAGTTTTATATAAACGCGATTAGATATTTTTTCTTATAGCTCTTTAAATACTTTACGGAGCATATACAATATCTTAATAAAATCGAAGGGTGCTATGTAGTTAGAAAGAATTACTTAGTTCATACTAAATATATAATTGAAAATCTTATTGAGAAATATATTCTCAGATAAACTCAATACTATGTATGCCAAATGTAATAAGACACATTTAGTAATTTATTCGACATGGTATATAATTAGTTTTTACGTATTATATATACATGCACACACATAACAGTAGATTCTAAACATTTCCTCAATTTCAATTACGAAAATGCAATTTTTGTTATAGTGTTTTGAGGAGTTTGATCAAGTATTCGAATGTAAGGAATAAACTTATTAAAATTTGTTCTCAGTTTTAATAAATTTTATAAATAAGTAATACAAAAAATTTTAAAAGCCTTAGAATATTATATTTTATGTCTCCATGCAAGATTGGCATCGGAGAATATTATTTATTATTATTATTATTATTTTAATCAACTCAAACAAACATCTGTACTGTGAACAAGGAAGAAAAACAACTATTTTGTTTCTATTCATCAAGTAATAATATATATGCATACATACATATACATGTGTAGAAAAACTTCTTAATGCAGCTTGAAGAGAGTAATCCATAATCAATGAAGTCATGCATTTAATTAGGAAAAAATGGTATCATGAAAGATTTAGTATATATAATTTTCTCTATTAATTGGATAAATTTTTTTTTTTAAATCCTTTTAGTGTAGAATAAGAACCAATAAAATCCATAAAGATAAACATAAATTTTTAGGTTCTACAGTGAATGTTCAAAGTAATTCTCTTAGTGAATTAAAAACTTCTAAATCATCTTAGTATGAATTTTTTATTTTCAATGAGTAATGCAAATTCTTTTTATAGTGTCAATCTGATTTGATGAAGTATTAGTAAACAAAGAATATGCTTGATCAAAAAGCAAGGTGAGAATTTATTTTGTTATAATGAAGCTTTAATTCTTTAAATTAGTATGAAGACTCAGTCTTTGTTTAATGCACATTCGTCTAATTAGGAAAAAAATATATCATGGTAGGCTTACTATACAAAATTTTGTCAATTAATTGGTGTAACAACCCCGAAAATTCAAAAGGAAATGTATATATAAATTTTGAGTGCGGAAGCGAAATAAAAAGTTCTGACTAATATCCCTTACACAATAACCGAAATGTACTAACAATATGAAAGAATAAGTTAACTAAAGGAAATACTAGAAATGAAATACTATAAAGAAAACTATAAAATATTTAGGCATCTACTTGCCGTCTTCCTGCGGAATGGGCTCGTGAACCAAGTCCTCCTTATATGAAATAGTTAAGTAAGGATGTCACACTATATCACTGTCACAAAAGTAAAGGTTGGTAGAAAAACAAAAACGACCAATGGAGTACAATTTTTAACAAATTCATTAATCAATAATAAAACCCTTTACTATCCACTTACCTCGGTGAGATTTATGAAAATGACCCGTAGAAACAATAACATCAAAGATATCATGAATTCATACATACTCTGTAACATAGCACATGTCATACTTTTATTTTTCAATCATCAAACAATAATTTTCCTCTTTTATCAGCCTACCAGTATCAATGGGGATCCATAGGGGTCCCCGCTACACGTGAAACATTAAGTTAAATAACTTAATTCCAGAGCCGTCCCCATACCCCGTTCGGTATGGGTGCCAAAACATTTAAAGTCTTCATACCTCATCCGGTATGAGACAACGTTCCCGATAGGGTTCCCTATGGAGCTGGTCCGTCCACCATCTCTCAGGATATCTAGTGAGACTATCAACTTATCCATTTATCAATTCACATACCCTTTTCCATTCTTTTCTTAGTTTTCTATTTCTCACATAAATGTGAACACTTAAACAAGTAACGTGCATTCAACGAGGCAAGCATACACTAAATCCACGAAACCAAGCAACAGTGAAGTAAACAGTGATTCATGCATCCGAAACCATAGAATAAATAAGCCACCTATCGTAACGCATTTAAAACCATAAAATAAATAAAACAGGAACTGACCGAAAAGTATATCAGATTCGGGCTCCATTAGCAACCTTAAGTAATTACGTGTATCTATATAATTCATAAAATACAGTTTTATCATTCAATTGAACTTTAATTCCAAGATAGGAAATAGGGTGAGAGATCCTTACTTGATTCGAAGTCTAAAATCGATTTTTTACTGCGCCTACGGGTAGTCCCTAGATTCTCTGAATTTTTTTTTTGGGAACTGAAACGCACTTACAGTATCTGCACATGTCCCCAAATAACTCAAAATCACATTCAGGGTCTACTCGACCAATTTTGAAATTCCGTCACGGCGGTGATCCGCCTTGGGTTGGTTGTTTTCGACCGTTTTTGGCCGAATTCGGCCAAACTTGTATTGGTTCCTGTGATAAAATACCCATAGGGCCCTCGGTGGGCTGAAAAAATATCGAAAATCGAAACTTATCGGCAGCAGGGCTCTCCGGTGCAGTGGCTCCGCCGACTCGAGTCGCAATTTGGTGTTTTACTCCAGTCAACCTATAGAGGAAGGAACGATGGTCATAATGGTGTAAAAATTACATCGAACGGGAATCGGGAAGGGCTTCATCGGAGGTAAAAACTGAAAAAACCCGCGGCAGCGACATTGGGCTTCGGCGGTGTTTTCTGGCTAATTGGCTGGTGTTTTGGCTCTGATTTAGCCATAGGTGGGTTTAGAATCGAAAGCATAGAAGGAAGTACTACTGAAATCAGTTGCACAATCACTCCCAACTTTCTGTATGGGGGTCTTAAGTTGCCTGTTGGACCGTGCGATGAACTCCAGAAAATGATGAACAACTTTTTGTGGGGCTCGAAGTGTGATGGGTGACCGAATATGTGCTGGATGGCAATTATACAGTGCAATCGTCATACAATTGCCAGCATGAGGTATGTGAAAAGAATGATGCGGACGGACCAAATATCTGGAAGTTAGCGTGGAGTGCGGTCATCCAGGCGAAAGTGAAAAAACGTTATGTGGAGGCTTCTTAATTGTAACCTTCCGGTGAAATCACAATTGAAAGAGAAAGGCATAGATGTAGACACAACAAGTGCTCAGTGGGGCAGTGCAGAGTCGGCACATCATGTTTTTTTTTTTACCGTGAAAGGGCACGAAGATGTTGGGCGCACCTAGGAATTTGGGTCCCCGAAGGTCATTCCATGGATATGCAGAGTTAGGTGACACAGCTGGTTAGCTCCCGCACTAAGAAGGAGATTGAGGAAATATTCTGTGGGCTATGGCGTATATGGCTGGAAAAGAATGAAGTGATGTGGTCGGAGAAGTTATAGATGGCCCCAACAACGGTTCAATTGATCCACAAATTCCTCCGCGCTTGGTAGCAAGCACGCTCAATTCATAAGAGTGGCCTAGAGAGCCAGATAAGGAGCCCGGAAACTACACCCCCGTGGCAAGCCCCTGATGCGGGCTACTGGAAATGTAATGTTGATGTTTTTACGTAGGATTCTAGTATAGGGGAATTATTCGTAATTCTGAGGGTGAGGCACTAGTTGCATTTACTGTTGTCTTGAGGAACTGCACATCGCCGTTCGCTGGCCAAATTATTGGGCTGTAGGAATGCAATTTAGTATTTACTTCACCAAGTCCAAGGTGTAGGCATTGTTGAAGTCGACGCTCAGAAGGTGTATAAAATTTTATCCCGCAATGAGAATGATAACTCGGAATATAGTTTTATTCTTACTGATTGCTGTGAAATGCTAACTTCGAGACCGGATATAAATATCAGTTGGGCAGGCATGATTGTAATGTTATAGCCCACGAACTCGGCCGACTGTCAAGCTCTGTTCATCATTTCCATGTTCGGGAGACATTACCCAATGTGATATTTGCACTACTTAATTAATTAATGCATTATTTTTTTAAAAAAAAACATATTATTAAAAACATATTTTAAAATTCAAATTTATTATACTTTCTAATTTTAAACACCATGAGTAATTATCCACAATAATTTAAGTCATTTTTAATAATTTTTATAGTATTTAAATATATATAATAAAATGTTAAAATTTAAATCCAAAATTAATGGCTTAATTAGTAACCACTTACCTAATGGTTTAATTAAAAGATAACAGTAAAGAAAATTTATGGTTTGGGGGGTTTTATTAATAAAAATACTAATTAAAAACCTAAAATCACTATTATATAAACACCAACTCCCTTTGTTTCAACCATTCATCCCATTAGCCTTCTCTTCATCAACCAATTCTTTTTCCGTCGGAACATAACTCCAATCAAGCATGTCAAGCAAGGCTCAACAAAGCATTATAGTATTGTTTATAGTTACATGGATTACAACGTTGATGCCATTAACCTACTCTCAACTAATACCAGGATTGCCTAGATTTCCAGGATTACCTGGAATTCCGGGAACACCAGGACTTCCGGAAATTCCTAAAATTCCTGGACTTCCCGGAACTCCGGGACTTCCGGGGATTCCAGGACTTCCGAGAATTTCGGGACTTCCGGGAACTCCCGGACTTTCGGGAATTTCCAGAATTCTGGGACTACCGGGAACTCCGGGACTACCGGGAATTCCAGGACTTCCGGGAACTCCGGGACTACCGGGAATTCCAGGACTTCCGGGAACTCCGGGACTACCGGGAATTCCAGGAATTCCGGGACTTCCAGGAACTCTGGGACTACCGGGAATTCCTGGAATTCCGGGACTTCCGGGAGCTCCAGGACTTCCTGGAATTCCGGGACTTCCGCGAATTCCTGGATTTTCGAAAACTCCAGGACTTCCAGGAACTCCAGGATTGCCTAGATTTTCAGGAGTTCCATGAATTCCAAGACTTCCAGGAATTTCAGGATTGCCTAGATTTCCAAGGATTCCAGGAGTTCCAGGAACTCCAGAATTTGCTCAGATTAACCTTTGTTTTGGATCACTAAATAGCATTCAGCGATGTTTGCCATCGCTTTTCACTTACCCAATTAGTGGTCTCACCCCTTCCTCTTCATGCTGCAATGCATTTTTAAATATCAACGAAAATTGTTGGTCATTTATTTTCCCCTTAGTCCCAAATACTCCACAACTTATTCAGAACTTTTGCAACACTCAAAAAGCATCTCCACCACCTCTTGAATGAGTTCAGCTTTTTCAAGCCCCATGGAAAATCAACCAATTTCTAAGTACCCTAAATTAAGTAATTCATTGGAGATTTAAGATTTTATTGTATTTTCTTCTGATAAAGAAATGTTTAGTTTGTTGAATTGAGCTTAAATAGTTTTGTTTAATGCAAGTAATTCTATCATAAATAAAAATTGAAAAACATTAATTTAGTTCATTTTCTATTTTCTTACATTTGTTTTTCTTTTTTCTTTTCAACGTATCTATATATATAGTTATTTTTACTTCTCAAAACATATATAGTTAAATATATTATCAACCATCATCAATAGATTAGTATTAATAGAATTTGCTCCTAATAGATCCAACGGCTTGTTATAATCCTAGTAAATCTTACAATTGAATTTCATATTAGTCTTGAAATATATAATTATCATATGATTAAATAATATTAAAGGTACTAATAATTCATATCAAAGAGATAAAGTATTTTTGATACGATATTCACAACATTCAAAATTTTCAAAATATTAAATATTTTTCTGACCATTCAAAATCATCAAAGAGATTCGTGAGAACTATTATTTCTGTATAAACGTAATTAGATATTTTTCTTATACCTCTTTAAATACTGTACAGAAGGACATACACAATATCTCAATGAAATCAAAGGTAACTATATGGTTAGGAAGAATTACTTATTTCGTATTTAAATATATCATTGAAAATCTTATTGAGAGACACATTCACCGAGATATACAATACTATGTATGCAAAATGTAATAAGATTTATTTAGTTATTTATTCAACAAAGTGTATAGTTAGTATATACCTCCTATATATACACGCACAAACATAACATCATATTCTAAAGATTTCCTCATTTTCAATTAAAAAAAAATGCAATTTTTGTTTTAGTGTTTTGACAGAGTTTGATTAAGTATTAGAATGCAAGGAACAAACTTAACAACATGAATTTGTTCTCAGTTTTAATAAGTTCTATAAATATGTATTAAGAGAAAGTTTAAAATCCACATAATATTATATTTTATATCCCCATACGAGATTGGCCTTGGAGAATATTATTATTTTATTATTGTTATACGTTTGTAGAAAAACTTCTTATTGTAGTTTTAAGACAGTAATCCGTAGACAATGAGAGTGATACATTTAATCAGAAAAAATGTTATCATGATAGATTTAGTATATATAATTTTTTCCTTTAATCGGAGCTTGGATAAATTCTTTTTTTTTTTTAAAAAAAAAGAATATTTTTTGGGTAGACTAAGAGACGACAAAATCCCTGTAGATAAACATAAATTATCATATTCTATAACTAATGTTCAAGTAAATCTACCGTTAGAATTTGATCCAAAATTAATAACTTAATAACCATTAAATTAATGTTGTAATTTAAAAATGGTAATTAAGAATCTCAATAAATTTCATTTCTGTTATAAAATAAATACTCATTCTCTTCATTTCAACCGTTCATCCTTGTAAGCTGCTCTTTTTTATCAATCAACTCTAGTACTAACAAAAAGTAAAAAATCTACTAATCAAATATGTCTAGCAAAACTCAACAAGCTGGTCCACTATTGCTTTTGGTCACGTGGGTTGCGATATTGGTCTAACCAGGACACGCCCAGTTGCTACCAAGATTTCTTAAAATTTCAGGACTTCCAATAACTTCACAAATTAATCAGTGTTTAGCATCTTTGAGTGGCATTCAAGGGTGCATGTCATCATTTTTTACTTTTCCAATTGGTGGTCTTAACCCTTCCTCTTCCTGCTGCAACACATTTGTAAATATCAATAAGATTTGTTGGTCTCTTTTTTTCCCCTTAACCCTTATACTCCACCACTGATCGAGAACTTCTGCAACATTTAAAAGTCATCTTCACCTCATGCTAAATAATTTCCGTTTCTTCAAATGCAAAAGGAAATCAACCAAATTCTAGTGCTCATAAGTTAGTAAGTTAGTGGAGATTTAATGTTTTATTCAAGTAAGAAGGAAATACTTGGTTGGGTTACTGAGGTATAAATCTATTTTTGCAATTCATTATAAATTAATTAGAAAATCAAATAATTTTCTTTTAGTTAATTTCCTTTTCGCTTCTAAGCTATGATTCTCAAGCATTGACATGTGCACATTAGTCTTAACCAACTCCTTTTGTTGGTGCCAACATTGAATTAATTTTTAAGGGGAATTTTATGGTTAATCACTAATGTGATGTTGGCTATTAAATTCACTAAAAAGTGTAATAAAATTTTACGGTTAATCGCTTAATGTCCTAAGAACAAAGAAAAAATATATTACGGAGACGTTAACCAAAAAGAGCCCCACTAAGAAACTAACCCAAAAAAAATTATACAGATAAAACATGACCCAAAATTATATTCAAAACTGTTTAAGCTAAAGTTACATCGTTATTTATAATTATAAGAAAACTACTAGACCTTCCCCAAAGAGATGATATTAGAACTACCATTTCTATAAATGCAATTAGAATCATTCTTATATGTGGTTTGGTGATTATTTATTTCTTAAGATTAGTTATGATTGGCGTTCTGTTCTATTTAAGTTAATGAAGGAACACAAAAAATATACAAAGTCTAAGAGTCTAAAAAGGATAGATATTCAATTTGATAAACTCGAAGTTCTAAAAGGGATAGACATCCAATTCTAACAAACTCTGTATTTAATTTTTAAGGAGTAATTATTCTCTTAGTGAATTAAAAACCTCTAAATCATCCTAGTAGGAATTTTTTATTTTCAATGAGTAATGCAAATTCTTTTTGTAGTGTCGATCTGATTTGATGAAGTATTTGTAAACAAAGAATATGCTTGATCAAAAAGCAACGTGAGAATTTATTTTGTTGTAATGAAGCTTTAATTCTTTAAATTAGTAAGAAGACTCGGTCTTTGTTTAATGCACATTCGTCTAATTAGGAAAAAAAGATATCATGGTAGACTTACTATACAAAATTTTGTCCATTAATTGGAGCTTCTATAAACAAGAGTGAATTATTCTCTAGGAAGAACCTAACATAAATCATCAGTTTCAATAAAATTTAAGTAAATCAACAATTAGAATTCACTCCAAAATTAATGATTTAGTAACAACTGAGTTAATGTTATAAATAGTATTAAAAATAGTATTAAAGAAGCTTAGTTACTCACATTACTACTATAGCATAAATAGTCGCTCTATTCGTTTCAATTTTTCATTGCAATAGACTGCTCTTGATCAATTAACTCCTAGTAATACGAAAAGACAAAAAAATTTACCAATCAAACATGTCAGGCAAAGCTCAACAAGCCATTCAATTACTGCTTCTGGCCACTTGGATTGCAATGTTGGTGCAACCAAGTCACACCCAGCTATTACCTGGATTTCCAGGAATTCCTGGACTTCTAGGAACTTCTCAAATTAACCAGTGTTTGGCGTCTTTTAGTGGCATTGAAGGATGCTTGCTGTCACTTTTCACTTTTCCAATTGGAGGTCTTACCCCTTCCTCTTCTTGCTGCAATGCAATTCTAAATATCAGCAAGAGTTGTTGGTCGGTCTTTTTCCCCTTAGCCCCTTATACTCCACAACTGATTCAGAATTTTTGCGACACTCCAAAGGCATTCGCGGCACCTCCTAAATGAGTTCTTTTTTTTTTTTTTCAAATTCAACAGAAATCAACCAATTTCTAGTTCTCCTAGGTCATTAATATAGTTGAAATTTATAGTTTTATTTTATTTTATTCACGCAAAGAGAATAAACTTTAGCTGTGTCATTGAAGTTTAAATTTATTTTTTCAAATAATTCTAGCCAAAATAAAAACTAATTTTCTTTTAGTTCATTATTTGTTTTCTTACAGACTTCTTCCTTCTTATTTCAAAGCTGTGAATATATAAGCAAGTATATTCTCAGCGTCATTTTTGCTTCAATTCTGATCCCTACAATTAATTTTCATATTATTCTTAATGTGTATAATTATAGTATTACTTTTACACTCATGCCACATTCTTAACTTAGCTAAGGAATTAATAGGAATCGACCAAATCTGGCCACGAGAACAAAGAGAGAATAAATCACGCAAAAATTCAGAAAAGAAAAAAAATCCACAGAAAACTAGCAAGAATACAGAATATAAATAAAAATGGTTTAGACATTTTATTTAAATACTGAACTTTAATGTTATAAATGTTGCAATGTAGATATATCTAAAAGTTAACTAATTGGCTGAGTTTAAATATACACACACATATATATCATCAATTTGAGATGCTGTCCATATTTTTCTTATGTCGTTTTTCTAAATGTTAGAGTTTTAATTATTTTAATTTTGTTGCGTAATAACAAGTCATTATGTTAATTTAAAGAAAAAAATTCCTTAAACGAGTATTTGAATAAGAAATTTATATATTTTTTAAAATTTTTATTATCATGAGATATAAGTTACAGTCTTACTGACTATTCTCTTTTCAATATTATAATTGATTTATAACAAATTAAAGTTTACTTCTTAAAAAAGATTACCATATTTTTTTTTTTACGAATTTACTTAAATGAAAATCAATTTAAAAGAATTTTGTAATTTAATTTTAAGTTCTTTAAAGTTCTAAACGTAGTGCCAAATTTTTTCACAATTTTAAGATTATTTTTTTATATAATTCATATAAATGTCAAATATATGTAAGTTCAAAAAAGATATTATTAATAGGATAAGATTCTGCTTATTGGCATAGGTAGGTTTTGTCAGCCGTTTGGCAAGGTTCATTGAGGACGTTGATCCGATGAGAAATACGTTAGCAGATGTTTTGAAACCGCTGGGTGGGGTAAGTATCTCAGATTTGAACAGCGGGCGGTGTCTCTTCCGATTCTTTTATGAAGTGGACATACAAAGAGTCATCAGTGGAGGCCCATGGATGTTTAACAATAATCTTCTTATCACACACAGGCTGCATGGGGTGACGAACCAGAGAAGATGGATATTAATACATGCCTGTTCTGGGTGCAAATCCATTCACTCCCGGCCGGGTGTAGATCGGAGGCAATGGCAAAACAGTTTGGGGACTTCCTGGTCAGGCGTCTCAAAACAGATATTATGGCCACCCACGACGACACAGATGTAGGGAGTTGTGGCAACTGCTCCGAACACTGGCGGGGGGATGAGTGGTTCTTGGGTTGTAATTAGAGACTTTAAAGACCTGGCTAGTGAGGAGGAAAAGTGTGGGGGTGCGCCACCTTCGCAATCGCAGATAGCTGGGCTCGGAGACACACTGGAAGCATGTCAGTTGACGGACCTACTGCTCACAGTAGACGTCGTCAAGGGGCACAGCGAGTTCAAGAATATGTGAGAAGCTTGACAGGTACGTAGTACACGAACGATGGTGCAACCAGTTCCCATATGCCCGACTAGAAAACCACGTTACGCCTGCCTTCGATCCCTCTCCATTGCTTCTTCTTTGCGAACGTTGGTCTAGGGAGACATCGAACAGAGACTTTGGATTTAAGAATGCTTGGTTGTTAAACACGGAGTTAGAAAATGTAATCCAAACCCAATGGGGGAGCCAGGGGAGGGGGAGTAGCATACAGAAGACTGAAAATTTGTGGGAAAGAACTGCAGAAGTGGGGCAGCACTGGTGTGACTAACTTCAAACGCCAGAAGCAAATCCTCTACGGGCAATTCAGAGAGTAAGAAAGGCACAAGGGCACAAGGATAATGAAAGACCGGAACAGTTGAATATAGAGTGCATCTGCCTGCTTGAATAAGAAGAAGTATTTTAGAAGCAGTGGGCAAAATCCTTTTGGTTACGGCATAGAGACATGAATTCCCGTTACTTCCATCACCAGGCTACATACTATAAGCGACGTAACCATATAACATGCTTACATAATTCGAAAGATGAACGGGTCAAGGAAAAAGAGGGGCTGGAAGAGCACATTGTCCAGTACTTTTCAGAATTATTTTCGTCCTAAGAGGGGGCACATGAGCCGGTACTAGAATGCATCACCCAGGGGGTATCGAGTGAAGAAAATGAGGCCCTTCTGTAAACACCGAGAGAGGAGGAGATTAAGCAGGCTATTTTCCATATGCACCCAGATAAATCACCCGGCCCCGATGGTATGAACCCTGCATTTTATCAACGGTTCTAGGAAATTATTGGCCTTGATGTTGTTTCGTGTTGCCAAGCCTGGTTTGAGGCTGGTGAGGTTCCCGCATAACTAAATTCCACGCACATTGTTCTAATCCAAAGAACGAGAGCCCGGAGACCTTGAAGGATTTTCGGCCGATATCCCCCTGCAATATGGGGTACAAGATCATCTCCAAAGTGCTTGCTAACAGGCTGAGGGAGAGGTCCTTTCAACTCTGATCACTGAGTCCTAGTCTGCTTTCGTGCCCGGCAGGTATGTGACAGACAACGTAATTCTTGCTTTCGAAATTATTCGTAAAATAAAACTGAATTGCAGGGGAAAAAAATCAAGTGGCAATGAAGATTGATATAAGCAACGCATATGACAAGGTGAGATGAGAGTTCCTGGAAGCCATTATGATGGAACTTGGGTTCCACAGCAGACGGGCCGGCTTGGTTATGCAGTGTGTTTCTTCCGTCGTATACCAGGTGAAACTTAATGGTACGGGGTTGGTCCGATAATGCCATCGAGAGCGCTGCGACAAGGTGATCCACTGTCACCCTACTTGTTTATTATATGTGCTGAGGGCTTGTTGGCAATGTTCAGAGAGGTGGAAGGCAGTGGCGGGCTTTATGGCATTAGGGTCTGTTCACGCAGTTCGAGTATCTCTCATCTATTGTTTGCAGATGATTCATTCTTCTTGTTCAGAGCAACAGTTGAGAAGTGCCAGAGGGTGGACATACTGAACCAATACAAAGCTGCATCGGGATAGGCAGTGAACTTCCAGAAGTCGGGAACGTTTTATAGCACAAAAGCTCTGGACTCTCGGCGGAGTAGTCGGAATGATATCTTAGGTGTGCGTGTTAAGATTGATCATGGATAGTACTTAGGCTGCCATCTTTAATTGGGCGGAACAAAAGAAGCATCTTTGGGTTTATTAAGGACATGCTTAGGAAGAAACTTAGGGATGGAAGCATAAATATTATCGAAAGCATAGAAGGAAGTACTACTGAAATCAGTTGCACAATCACTCCCAACTTTCTGTATGGGGCTCTTAAGCTGCCTGTTGGACCGTGCGATGAACTCCAGAAAATGATGAACAACTTTTTGTGGGGCTCGAAGCGTGATGGGTGACCGAATATGTGCTGGATGGCAATTATACAGTGCAGTCGTCATACAGTTGCCAGCATGAGGTATGTGCAAAGAATGATGCGGACGGACCAAATATCTGGAAGTTAGCGTGGAGTGCGGTCATCCAGGCGAAAGTGAAAAAACGTTATGTGGAGGCTTCTTAATTGTAACCTTCCGGTGAAATCACAATTGAAAGAGAAAGGCATAGATGTAGACACAACATGTGCTCAGTGGGGCAGTGCAGAGTCGGCACATCATGTTTTTTTTTTTACCGTGAAAGGGCACGAAGATGTTGGGCGCACCTAGGAATTCGGGTCCCCGAAGGTCATTCCATGGATACGCAGAGTTAGGTGACACAGCTGGTTAGCTCCCGCACTAAGAAGGAGATTGAGGAGATATTCTGTGGGCTATGGCGTATATGGCTGGAAAAGAATGAAGTGATGTGGTCGGAGAAGTTGTAGATGGCCCCAACAACGGTTCAATTGATCCACAAATTCCTCCGCGCTTGGTAGCAAGCACGCTCAATTCATAAGAGTGGCCTAGAGAGCCAGATAAGGAGCCCGGAAACTACACCCCCGTGGCAAGCCCCTGATGCGGGCTACTGGAAACGTAATGTTGATGTTTTTACGTAGGATTCTAGTATAGGGGAATTATTCGTAATTCTGAGGGTGAGGCACTAGTTGCATTTACTGTTGTCTTGAGGAACTGCACATCGCCGTTCGTAGCCAAATTATTGGGCTGTAGGAATGCAATTTAGTATTTACTTCACCAAGTCCAAGGTGTGGGCATTGTTGAAGTCGACGCTCAGAAGGTGTATAAAATTTTATCCCGCAATGAGAATGATAACTCGGAATATAGTTTTATTCTTACTGATTGCTGTGAAATGCTAACTTCGAGACCGGATATAAATATCAGTTGGGCCGGCATGATTGTAATGTTATAGCCCACGAACTCGGCCGACTGTCAAGCTCTGTTCATCATTTCCATGTTCGGGAGACATTACCCAATGTGATATTTGCACTACTTAATTAATTAATGCATTATTTTTTTTTAAAAAAAATATATTATTAAAAACATATTTTAAAATTCAAATTTATTATACTTTCTAATTTTAAACACCATGAGTAATTATCCACAATAATTTAAGTCATTTTTAATAATTTTTATAGTATTTAAATATATATAATAAAATGTTAAAATTTAAATCCAAAATTAATGGCTTAATTAGTAACCACTTACCTAATGGTTTAATTAAAAGATAACAGTAAAGAAAATTTATGGTTTGAGGGGTTTTATTAATAAAAATACTAATTGAAAACCTAAAATCACTATTATATAAACACCAACTCTCTTTGTTTCAACCATTCATCCCATTAGCCTTCTCTTCATCAACCAATTCTTTTTCCGTCGGAACATAACTCCAATCAAGCATGTCAAGCAAGGCTCAACAAAGCATTATAGTATTGTTTATAGTTACATGGATTACAACGTTGATGCCATTAACCTACTCTCAACTAATACCAGGATTGCCTAGATTTCCAGGATTACCTGGAATTCCGGGAACACCAGGACTTCCGGGAATTCCTAAAATTTCTGGACTTCCCGGAACTCCGGGACTTCCAGGGATTCCAGGAATTCCGGGACTTCCGGGAACTCCAGGACTTTCGGGAATTCCGGGAACTCCCGGACTTCCGGGAATTCCCGGAATTCCGGGACTACCGAGAACTCTGGGACTATCGGGAATTCCAGGAATTCCGGGTCCGGGAGTTCCCGGAATTCCGGGACTACCGAGAACTCTGGGACTACCGGGAATTCCAGGAATTCCGGGACTTCCGGGAACTCCGGGACTACCGGGAATTCCAGGAATTCCGGGACTTCCGGGAACTCCGGGACTATCTGGAATTCCGGAACTTCCGGGAACTCCAGGACTTCCTGGAATTCCGAGACTTCCGCGAATTCCTGGAATTCCGGAAACTCCAGGACTTCCAGGATTGCCTAGATTTTCAGGAGTTCTAGGAATTCCAAGACTTCCAGGAATTTCAGGATTGCCTAGATTTTCAAGGATTCCAGGAGTTCCAGGAACTCCAGAATTTGCTCAGATTAACCGGTGTTTTGCGTCACTAAATAGCATTCAGCGATGTCTGCCATCGCTTTTCACTTACCCAATTAGTGGTCTCACCCCTTCCTCTTCATGCTGCAATGCATTTTTAAATATCAACGAAAATTGTTGGTCATTTATTTTCCCCTTAGTCCCAAATACTCCACAACTTATTCAGAACTTTTGCAACACTCAAAAAGCATCTCCACCACCTCTTGAATGAGTTCAGCTTTTTCAAGCCCCATGGAAAATCAACCAATTTCTAAGTACCCTAAATTAAGTAATTCATTGGAGATTTAAGATTTTATTGTATTTTCTTCTGATAAAGAAATGTTTAGTTTGTTGAATTGAGCTTAAATAGTTTTGTTTAATGCAAGTAATTCTATCATAAATAAAAATTGAAAAACATTAATTTAGTTCATTTTCTATTTTCTTACATTTGTTTTTCTTTTTTCTTTTCAACGTATCTATATATATAGTTATTTTTGCTTCTCAACACATATATAGTTAAATATATTATCAACCATCATCAATAGATCAGTATTAATAGAATTTGCTCCTAATAGATCCAACGGCTTGTTATAATCCCAGTAAATCTTACAATTGAATTTCATATTAGTCTTGAAATATATGATTATCATATGATTAAATAATATTAAAGGTACTAATAATTCATATCAAAGAGATAAAGTATTTTTGATACGATATTCACAACATTCAAAATTTTCAAAATATTAAATATTTTTCTGACCATTCAAAATCATCAAAGAGATTCGTGAGAACTATTATTTCTGTATAAACGTAATTAGATATTTTTCTTATACCTCTTTAAATACTTTACAGAAGGACATATACAATATCTCAATGAAATCAAAGGTTATATGGTTAGGAAGAATTACTTATTTCGTATTTAAATATATCATTGAAAATCTTATTGAGAAACACATTCACCGAGATATACAATACTATGTATGCAAAATGTAATAACATTTATTTAGTTATTTATTCAACAAAGTGTATAGTTAGTATATACCTCCTATATATACACGCAAAAACATAACATCAGATTCTAAAGATTTCCTCATTTTCAATTAAAAAAAAATGCAATTTTTGTTTTAGTGTTTTGACAGAGTTTGATTAAGTATTAGAATGCAAGGAACAAACTTAACAACATGAATTTGTTCTCAATTTTAATAAGTTCTATAAATATGTATTAAGAGAAAGTTTAAAATCCACATAATATTATATTTTATATCCCCATACGAGATTGGCCTTGGAGAATATTATTATTTTATTATTGTTATGCTGGTGTAGAAAAACTTCTTATTGTAGCTTTAAGACAGTAATCCGTAGACAATGAGAGTGATACATTTAATCAGAAAAAATGTTATCATGATAGATTTAGTATATATAATTTTTTCCCTTAGTTAGAGCTTGGATAAATTCTTTTTTTTAAAAAAAAAAAAAATTTTTGGGTCGACTAAGAGACGACAAAATCCCTGTAGATAAACATAAATTATCATATTCTATAACTAATGTTCAAGTAAATCTACCGTTAGAATTTGATCCAAAATTAATAACTTAATAACCATTAAATTAATGTTGTAATTTAAAAATGGTAATTAAGAATCTCAATAAGTTTCATTTCTGTTATAAAATAAATACTCATTCTCTTCATTTCAACCGTTCATCCTTGTAAGCTGCTCTTTTTTATCAATCAACTCTAGTACTAACAAAAAGTAAAAAATCTACTAATCAAATATGTCTAGCAAAACTCAACAAGCTGGTCCACTATTGCTTTTGGTCACGTGGGTTGCGATATTGGTCTAACCAGGACACGCCCAGTTGCTACCAAGATTTCTGAAAATTTCAGGACTTCCAATAACTTCACAAATTAATCAGTGTTTAGCATCTTTGAGTGGCATTCAAGGGTGCATGTCATCACTTTTTACTTTTCCAATTGGTGGTCTTAACCCTTCCTCTTCCTGATGCAACACATTTGTAAATATCAATAAGATTTGTTGGTCTCTTTTTTTCCCCTTAACCCCTTATACTCCACCTATGATCGAGAACTTCTGCAACATTTAAAAGTCATCTTCACCTCATGCTAAATAATTTCCGTTTCTTCAAATGCAAAAGGAAATCAACCAAATTCTAGTGCTCATAAGTTAGTAAGTTAGTGGAGATTTAATGTTTTATTCAAGTAAGAAGGAAATGCTTGGTTGGGTTACTGAGGTATAAATCTATTTTTGCAATTCATTATAAATCAATTAGAAAATCAAATAGTTTTCTTTTAGTTAATTTCCTTTTCGCTTCTAAGCTATGATTCTCAAGCATTGACATGTGCACATTAGTCTTAACCAACTCCTTTTGTTGGTGCCAACAATGAATTAATTTTTAAGGGGAATTTTATGGTTAATCACTAATGTGATGTTGGCTATTAAATTCACTAAAAGTGTAATGAAATTTTACGGTTAATCCCTTAATGTCCTAAGAACAAAGAGAAAATAAATTACGGAGACGTTAACCAAAAAGAGCCCCACTAAGAAACTAACCAAAAAAAAAAATTATATAGATAAGACATGACCCAAAATTATATTCAAAACTGTATAAGCTAAAGTTACATCGTTATTTATAATTATAAGAAAACTACTAGACCTTCCCCAAAGAGATGATATTAGAACTACCATTTCTATAAATATGCAATTAGAATCATTCTTATATGTGGTTTGGTGATTATTTATTTCTTAAGATTAGTTATGATTGGCGTTCTGTTCTATTTAAGTTAATGAAGGAACACAAAAAATATACAAAGTCTAAGAGTCTAAAAAGGATAGATATTCAATTTGATAAACTCGAAGTTCTAAAAGGGATAGACATCCAATTCTAACAAACTCTGTATTTAATTTTTAAGGAGTAATTATTCTCTTAGTGAATTAAAAACCTCTAAATCATCCTAGTAGGAATTTTTTATTTTCAATGAGTAATGCAAATTCTTTTTGTAGTGTCGATCTGATTTGATGAAGTATTTGTAAACAAAGAATATGCTTGATCAAAAAGCAACGTGAGAATTTATTTTGTTGTAATGAAGCTTTAATTCTTTAAATTAGTAAGAAGACTCGGTCTTTGTTTAATGCACATTCGTCTAATTAAGAAAAAAAGATACCATCGTAGACTTACTATACAAAATTTTGTCCATTAATTGGAGCTTCTATAAGCAGGAGTGAATTATTCTCTAGGAACCTAACATAAATCATCAATTTCGATAAACGTTTAAGTAAATCAACAGTTAGAATTCACTCCAAAATTAACGATTTAGTAACGACTGAGTTAATATTATAAATAGTATTAAAAATAGTATTAAACAAGCTTAATTACTCACATTTCTACTATAGCATAAATAGTCGCTCTATTCGTTTCAATTTTTCATTGCAATAAACTGCTCTTGATCAATTAACTCCTAGTAATACGAAAAGACAAAAAAATTTACCAATCAAACATGTCAGGCAAAGCTCAACAAACCATTCAATTACTGCTTCTGGCCACTTGGATTGCAATGTTGGTGCAACCAAGTCACACCCAGCTATTACCTGGATTTCCAGGAATTCCTGGACTTCCAGGAACTTCTCAAATTAATCAGTGTTTGGCGTCCTTTAATGGTATTGAAGGATGCTTGCTGTCACTTTTCACTTTTCCAATTGGAGGTCTTACCCCTTCCTCTTCTTGTTGTAATGCAATTCTAAATATCAGCAAGAGTTGTTGGTCAGTTTTTTTCCCCTTAGCCCCTTATGCTCCACAACTGATTCAGAACTTTTGCGACACTCCAAAGGCATTCGCAGCATCTCCTAAATGAGTTTCTTTTTTTTTTTTTTTAAATTCAACAGAAATTAACCAATTTTTAGTTCTCCTAAGTCATTAATATAGTGGAGATTTATGGTTTTATTTTATTTTATTATGGCAAAGAGAATATACTTTAGCTATGTGATTGAAGTTTAAATTTATTTTTCCAAATAATTCTAGCCAAAATAAAAATTAATTTTCTTTTAGTGCATTATTTGTTTTCTTATAGACTTCTTCCTTTTTGTTTCAAAGCTATGAATATATAAGCAAGTACATTCTCAGGCTTTCTTTTTTGCTTCAATTCTAATCCCTACAATACATTTTCATATAATTCTTAATGTGTATAATTATAATATTACTTTTACACTAGTGTCACATTTTTAAATTATCTAAAAAATTAACAGGAATTGATCAAATCAGGCCATGAGAACAAAGAGAGAATAAATTATGCAGAAATTTTTTATAAAAAAAACCCGCAGAAAACTATCAAGAATACATAATATAAGTACAAATGATTTAGATATTTTTTATAAATATTGAACTATAATGTTATAAATGTTGCAATGTTATAACGTAAATATATCTAAAAGTTTCATAATTGGCTGAATTTAAATATACATGTATATACATATATATATATATATATATATATAAACTAAATTCATCTTCTTCAAAAATCCAAAAGAAATCAGCTAAAATTAGGTGTATTAAGTGTATCAATAGAGATTTTTAGATTTTAGCTTTATCCAATTTAGGTTTAAATTCATTTTTTCTTTCAATTCTCAGCAAAATAAAGGTTGATACACCCTTTTCTTTTTCTTTGACTTCATTATTCAATTTTTTTGTTCTCACATGCTAAGCATACATGCCAATCAATATTCTAATCGCATATATATATATATATATATATCATCAATTTGAGATGTCCATATTTTTCTTATGTAATTTTTCTAAATGTTAGAGTTTTGGTTATTTTAATTTTCTAAATGTTCTCTTTTTAATATTATAATTAATTTATAATAAATTAATATTTATTTTTTAAAAAAAGATTACCATGTTTCTTTTTAATGAATTTACTAATTAATTTTAAAGAATTTTTTAATTTAATTTTAAGGTTTTTAAAGTTTTAAACATAGTGCCAAATGCTTTCACAATTTTAAGATTATTATTTTTATATAATTCATATAAATCGCAAATATGTACAAACTCAAAAAAACATATTATTCCTTTAAAAAAAATATATATTATAAAAAATAAATTTTAAAATTTAAATTTATAGTACTTTCTAGTTTTAAACACCATGTGTAATTATTCAAAATACTCTAAGTCCTTTTTAATAAATTTTATAGTATTTCAATACATATATACTACCAATTTGTGTTAAAATTTAACCCCAAATTTAATGGCTTAATTAGTAACCACTTCATTAATGGTTTAATTAAAATATGATATAAATTTTGAGTGCGGAAGCGAAATAAAAAGTTCTGACTAATATCCCTTACACAATAACCGAAATGTACTAACAATATGAAAGAATAAGTTAACTAAAGGAAATACTAGAAATGAAATATTATAAAGAAAGCTATAAAATATTTAGGCATCTACTTGCCGTCTTCCTGCGGAATGGGCTCGTGAACCAAGTCCTCCTTATATGAAATAGTTAAGTAAGGATGTCACACTATATCACTGTCACAAAAGTAAAGGTTGGTAGAAAAACAAAAACGACCAATGGAGTACAATTTTTAACAAATTCATTAATCAATAATAAAACCATTTACTATCCACTTACCTCGGTGAGATTTATGAAAATGACCCATAGAAACAATAACATCAAAGATATCATGAATTCATACATACTCTGTAACATAGCACATGTCATACTTTTATTTTTCAATCATCAAACAATAATTTTCCTCTTTTATCAGCCTACCAGTATCAATGGGGATCCATAGGGGTCCCCGCTACACGTGAAACATTAAGTTAAATAACTTAATTCCAGAGCCGTCCCCATACCCCGTTCGGTATGGGTGCCAAAACATTTAAAGTCTTCATACCTCATCCGGTATGAGACAACGTTCCCGATAGGGTTCCTTATGGAGCTGGTCCGTCCACCATCTCCCAGGATATCTAGTGAGACTATCAACTTATCCATTTATCAATTCACATACCCTTTTCCATTCTTTTCTTAGTTTTCTATTTCTCACATAAATGTGAATACTTAAACAAGTAACGTGCATTCAACGAGGCAAGCATACACTAAATCCACGAAACCAAGCAACAGTGAATCATGCATCCGAAACCATAGAATAAATAAGCCACCTATCGTAACGCATTTAAAACCATAAAATAAATAAAACAGGAACTGACCGAAAAGTATATCAGATTCGGGCTCCATTAGCAACCTTAAGTAATTACGTGTATCTATATAATTCATAAAATACAGTTTTATCATTCAATTGAACTTTAATTCCACGATAGGAAATAGGGTGAGGGATCCTTACTTGATTCGAAGTCTAAAATCGATTTTTCACTGCGCCTACGGGTAGTCCCTAGATTCCCTGAATTTTTTTTTGGGAACTGAAACGCACTTACAGTACCTGCACATGTCCCCAAATAACTCAAAATCACATTCAGGGCCTACTCGACCAATTTTAAAATTCCGTCACGGCGGTGATCCGCCTTGGGTTGGTTGTTTCCGACCGTTTTCGGCCGAATTCGGCCAAACTTGTATTGGTTCCTGTGATAAAATACCCATAGGGCCCTCGGTGGGCTGAAAAAATATAGAAAATCGAAACTTATCGGCGGATATAAATATCAGTTGGGCTGGCATGATTGTAATGTTATAGCCCACGAACTCGGCCGACTGTCAAGCTCTGTTCATCATTTCCATGTTCGGGAGACATTACCCAATGTGATATTTGCACTACTTAATTAATTAATGCATTATTTTTTTTTTAAAAAAACATATTATTAAAAACATATTTTAAAATTCAAATTTATTATACTTTCTAATTTTAAACACCATGAGTAATTATCCACAATAATTTAAGTCATTTTTAATAATTTTTATAGTATTTAAATATATATAATAAAACTTTAAAATTTAAATCCAAAATTAATGGCTTAATTAGTAACCACTTACCTAATGGTTTAATTAAAAGATAACAGTAAAGAAAATTTATGGTTTGGGGGGTTTTTATTAATAAAAATACTAATTAAAAACCTAAAATCACTATTATATAAACACCAACTCTCTTTGTTTCAACCATTCATCCCATTAGCCTTCTCTTCATCAACCAATTCTTTTTCCGTCGGAACATAACTCCAATCAAGCATGTCAAGCAAGGCTCAACAAAGCATTATAGTATTGTTTATAGTTACATGGATTACAACGTTGATGCCATTAACCTACTCTCAACTAATACCAGGATTGCCTAGATTTCCAGGATTACCTGGAATTCCGGGAACACCAGGACTTCCGGGAATTCCTAAAATTCCTGGACTTCCTGGAACTCCGGGACTTCCGGGGATTCCTGGAATTCCGGGAACTCCGGGACTTCTGGGACTTCCGGGAACTCCGGGACTTCCGAAAATTCCTGGACTTCTGGGAACTCCGGGACTACCGGGAACTCCGGGACTACCGGGAATTCCGAAAATTCTGGGACTTCCGGGAACTCCGGGACTACCGGGAATTTCAGGAATTCCGGGACTTCCGGGAACTCCGGGACTTCCGGGAATTCCTGGAATTCCGGGACTTCCAGGAACTCCAGGACTTCCTGGAATTCCGGGACTTCCGCGAATTCCTGGAATTCCGGAAACTCCAGGATTGCCTAGATTTTCAGGAGTTCCAGGAATTCCAAGACTTCCAGGAATTTCAGGATTGCCTAGATTTCCAAGGATTCCAGGAGTTCCAGGAACTCCAGAATTTGCTCAGATTAACCAGTGTTTTGCATCACTAAATAGCATTCAGCGATGTCTGCCATCGCTTTTCACTTACCCAATTAGTGGTCTCACCCCTTCCTCTTCATGCTGCAATGCATTTTTAAATATCAACGAAAATTGTTGGTCATTTATTTTCCCCTTAGTCCCAAATACTCCACAACTGATTCAGAACTTTTGCAGCACTCAAAAAGCATCTCCACCACCTCTTGAATGAGTTCAGCTTTTTCAAGCCCCATGGAAAATCAACCAATTTCTAAGTACCCTAAATTAAGTAATTCATTGGAGATTTAAGATTTTATTGTATTTTCTTCTGATAAAGAAATGTTTAGTTTGTTGAATTGAGCTTAAATAGTTTTGTTTAATGCAAGTAATTCTATCATAAATAAAAATTGAAAAACATTAATTTAGTTCATTTTCTATTTTCTTACATTTGTTTTTCTTTTTCCTTTTCAACGTATCTATATATATAGTTATTTTTGCTTCTCAACACATATATAGTTAAATATATTATCAACCATCATCAATAGATCGGTATTAATAGAATTTGCTCCTAATAGATCCAACGGCTTTTTATAATCCCAGTAAATCTTACAATTGAATTTCATATTAGTCTTGAAATATATAATTATCATATGATTAAATAATATTAAAGGTACTAATAATTCATATCAAAGAGATAAAGTATTTTTGATACGATATTCACAACATTCAAATTTTTCAAAATATTAAATATTTTTCTGACCATTCAAAATCATCAAAGAGATTCGTGAGAACTATTATTTCTGTATAAACGTAATTAGATATTTTTCTTATACCTCTTTAAATACTTTACAGAAGGACAACCACAATATCTCAATGAAATCAAAGGTAACTATATGGTTAGGAAGAATTACTTATTTCGTATTTAAATATATCATTGAAAATCTTATTGAGAGACACATTCACCGAGATATACAATACTATGTATGCAAAATGTAATAAGATTTATTTAGTTATTTATTCAACAAAGTGTATAGTTAATATATACCTCCTATATATACACGCAAAAACATAACATCAGATTCTAAAGATTTCCTCATTTTCAATTAAAAAAAAATGCAATTTTTGTTTTAGTGTTTTGACAGAGTTTGATTAAGTATTAGAATGCAAAGAACAAACTTAACAACATGAATTTGTTCTCAGTTTTAATAAGTTCTATAAATATGTATTAAGAGAAAGTTTAAAATCCACATAATATTATATTTTATATCCCCATACGAGATTGGCCTAGGAGAATATTATTATTTTATTATTGTTATGCGGGTGTAGAAAAACTTCTTATTGTAGCTTTAAGACAGTAATCCGTAGACAATGAGAGTGATACATTTAATCAGAAAAAATGTTATCATGATAGATTTAGTATATATAATTTTTTCTCTTAGTTAGAGCTTGGATAAATTCTTTTAAAAAAAAAAAAAATATTTTTTGGGTAGACTAAGAGACGACAAAATCCCTGTAGATAAATATAAATTATCATATTCTATAACTAATGTTCAAGTAAATCTACCGTTAGAATTTGATCCAAAATTAATAACTTAATAACCATTAAATTAATGTTGTAATTTAAAAATGGTAATTAAGAATCTCAATAAGTTTCATTTCTGTTATAAAATAAATACTCATTCTCTTCATTTCAACCGTTCATCCTTGTAAGCTGCTCTTTTTTATCAATCAACTCTAGTACTAACAAAAAGTAAAAAATCTACTAATCAAATATGTCTAGCAAAACTCAACAAGCTGGTCCACTATTGCTTTTGGTCACATGGGTTGCGATATTGGTCTAACCAGGACACGCCCAGTTGCTACCAAGATTTCTGAAAATTTCAGGACTTCCAATAACTTCACAAATTAATCAGTGTTTAGCATCTTTGAGTGGCATTCAAGAGTGCATGTCATCACTTTTTACTTTTCCAATTGGTGGTCTTAACCCTTCCTCTTCCTGCTGCAACACATTTGTAAATATCAATAAGATTTGTTGGTCTCTTTTTTTCCCCTTAACCCCTTATACTCCACCACTGATCGAGAACTTCTGCAACATTTAAAAGTCATCTTCACCTCATGCTAAATAATTTCCGTTTCTTCAAATGCAAAAGGAAATCAACCAAATTCTAGTGCTCATAAGTTAGTAAGTTAGTGGAGATTTAATGTTTTATTCAAGTAAGAAGGAAATGCTTGGTTGGGTTAATGAGGTATAAATCTATTTTTGCAATTCATTATAAATAAATTAGAAAATCAAATAATTTTCTTTTAGTTAATTTCCTTTTCGCTTCTAAGCTATGATTCTCAAGCATTGACATGTGCACATTAGTCTTAACCAACTCCTTTTGTTGGTGCCAACAATGAATTAATTTTTAAGGGGAATTTTATGGTTAATCACTAATGTGATGTTGGCTATTAAATTCACTAAAAAGTGTAATGAAATTTTACGGTTAATCGCTTAATGTCCTAAGAACAAAGAGAAAATAAATTACGGAGACGTTAACCAAAAAGAGCCCCACTAAGAAACTAACCAAAAAAAAAAAATTATATAGATAAGACATGACCCAAAATTATATTCAAAACTGTATAAGCTAAAGTTACATCGTTATTTATAATTATAAGAAAACTACTAGACCTTCCCCAAAGAGATGATATTAGAACTACCATTTCTATAAATATGCAATTAGAATCATTCTTATATGTGGTTTGGTGATTATTTATTTCTTAAGATTAGTTATGATTGGCGTTCTGTTCTATTTAAGTTAATGAAGGAACACAAAAAAATATACAAAGTCTAAGAGTCTAAAAAGGATAGATATTCGATTTGATAAACTCGAAATTCTAAAAGGGATAGACATCCAATTCTAACAAACTTTGTATTTAATTTTTAAGGAGTAATTATTCTCTTAGTGAATTAAAAACCTCTAAATCATCCTAGTAGGAATTTTTTATTTTCAATGAGTAATGCAAATTCTTTTTGTAGTGTCGATCTGATTTGATGAAGTATTTGTAAACAAAGAATATGCTTGATCAAAAAGCAACGTGAGAATTTATTTTGTTGTAATGAAGCTTTAATTCTTTAAATTAGTAAGAAGACTCGGTCTTTGTTTAATGCACATTCGTCTAATTAAGAAAAAAAGATACCATCGTAGACTTACTATACAAAATTTTGTCCATTAATTGGAGCTTCTATAAGCAGGAGTGAATTATTCTCTAGGAACCTAACATAAATCATCAGTTTCGATAAACGTTTAAGTAAATCAACAGTTAGAATTCACTCCAAAATTAACGATTTAGTAACGACTGAGTTAATATTATAAATAGTATTAAAAATAGTATTAAACAAGCTTAATTACTCACATTTCTACTATAGCATAAATAGTCGCTCTATTCGTTTCAATTTTTCATTGCAATAGACTGCTCTTGATCAATTAACTCCTAGTAATACGAAAAGACAAAAAAATTTACCAATCAAACATGTCAGGCAAAGCTCAACAAACCATTCAATTACTGCTTCTGGCCACTTGGATTGCAATGTTGGTGCAACCAAGTCACACCCAGCTATTACCTGGATTTCCAGGAATTCCTGGACTTCCAGGAACTTCTCAAATTAATCAGTGTTTGGCGTCCTTTAATGGTATTGAAGGATGCTTGCTGTCACTTTTCACTTTTCCAATTGGAGGTCTTACCCCTTCCTCTTCTTGTTGTAATGCAATTCTAAATATCAGCAAGAGTTGTTGGTCAGTTTTTTTCCCCTTAGCCCCTTATGCTCCACAACTGATTCAGAACTTTTGCGACACTCCAAAGGCATTCGCAGCATCTCCTAAATGAGTTTCTTTTTTTTTTTTTTTAAATTCAACAGAAATTAACCAATTTTTAGTTCTCCTAAGTCATTAATATAGTGGAGATTTATGGTTTTATTTTATTTTATTATGGCAAAGAGAATATACTTATAGCTATGTGATTGAAGTTTAAATTTATTTTTCCAAATAATTCTAGCCAAAATAAAAATTAATTTTCTTTTAGTGCATTCTTTGTTCTTATAGACTTCTTCCTTTTTGTTTCAAAGCTATGAATATATAAGCAAGTATATTCTCAGGCTTCCTTTTTGCTTCAATTCTAATCCCTACAATATATTTTCATATTATTCTTAATGTGTATAATTATAGTATTACTTTTACACTCATGCCACATTCTTAACTTAGCTAAGGAATTAACAAGAATTGATCAAATCAGGCCATGAGAACAAAGAGAGAATAAATTATGCAGAAATTTTTATAAAAAAAAACTCACAAAAAACTAGCAAAAATACAGAATATAAGTAAAATTTAGACATTTTATATAAATATTGAACTATAATGTTATAAATGTTGCAATGTTATAACGTAAATATATCTAAAAGTTTCATAATTGGCTGAATTTAAATATACATATACATTGTAACACCCAAATTTATTATTTTTATTTTTTAATTTATTTTAATTTATATTAGAATTTTTGTTTAATTTTTCAATATTTAATTTATAAGCTTTTAATTTAATTTAATTTAATAAAAATAAAAATAATAATAATGACAAAATAAGGTAAAATTATTTTTGGGATTTAATTAAAATTGATTTTGGAAAAAAGGGGTGAAAATTAGGATTTTGGGGGTGTTTTTGAAAAGAAAATCGGAAACCAGGGGTCAAAATGTAATTTAGAAAAGTTGTGCTATGTCAGCAGCCACGTCTACAGCCCAGTCAGTAGCCCTGGCCAACCAGAACACGCTGTGTGGAAAGGAAGCTGACGCGGGAGGCCACGCGGGACGGAGCCACGTGGGCGATTCGCGTGCACGCGATCGAACGGTCCAGATCTCACGCGTGCGGATGGCCCAGATCTCACGCGTGCGGACGGCCTATATTGAATCACGCACGGATAACCCAGATCACATCGCGATCGACGGTCCAAATTTATTCCTATTTTAATCGCGATCGGACGGTCAAAATTAAATCGTGATGGACGGCTGAGATTAAAAGGGGAAGGTTATAAATAACCTCACCCACACCCGACCCAAAACCCTAGCCGCCAGATTAAATCGCGATCGGGCGGCGGTGCCGTCGCCGGAGCACAGCGGAGCCGCCGTGCCGGAATTTCGATATTGGCCGAAAAGGGGCCCTGGGTCTGATTTGGGGATTTTTGGGACACGTGCAGGTACAGGTAGTGCGTTTCAGTTTCCCGGAGAAAATTCAGAGAATTTAGGGACAGCCCGTAGGCGCATTGTAGAGCCGATTTCAGACCCCGAAATAAGTAAGGATTTCTCACCCTATTTCCTATCACGGTATTAAATATCAATAAATAATAAAACGGCATTTCATGAATTAATACATGTGTATAATTAATTAAGGTTACTAATGGAGCCTGAATCTGATGTATTTTTCGGTCAGTTGTTGTTTGATCTATTTTTCAGCTTTAAATGCAGTATGGTATTTGATGTATTTATTTTATGATTTCGTATGCATCAATCATGCTTTCTTTTATTATGGTTTGAATTATGGTGAACCCGATGTTGTGTTGTTTTGTTTGGTGTTCATTATTGGTTTATGTATTTGTGTATGATTGAAAAATTGATACCAAGGAAAATGGAAAAAAGGTTATAGTGAATTGATAAATGGATAATGTGGACAGCCTGACTAGATATCCTGGGAGATGGGGACGGATCGGATCCGTAGGGAACCCTACCGGGAACGTGGTCTCTCATATCGGACGGGGTATGGAGACCTTATATGTTTTGGCGCCCACACTGGACGGGGTATGGGGACGGTCCGTTTCACCCTCATACCGGACGAGGTATTGAGGTTTATGGTTTTGGCACCCATACCAGACGGGGTATGGGGACGGCCCGTTTCACCCTTATACCGGACGGGGTATTGAGGTTCATAGTTTTGGCGCCCATACCGGACGAGGTATGGGGACGGCCCTGGAATCAAATTATTAATGTTAATGATTCACGTGTAGCGGGGACCCCCTATGGATCCCCATGGATACTAGTAGGCTGGTAAAAGAGGAAATTTGTTGTCTGATTATTGAAGTGCAAAAGTATAACATGTGTTATATTACAAAGTGTATATGATTTTATGATGGTTATAATGTTATTATTTTTATATGTTATTTTCACGAATCTCACCGAGGTAAGTAGACAGTAAAGGTTTTTACTCATTAATAAATGAGTTTGTTATAAATTATGCTCCATTAGTCGTTTTTGTTTTCTACTAATCTTTACTTCTGTGGCAGTGAGATAGTGTGATGTCTTTACTGGGCTAGTGTAGCTCATTCCTTACTTAACCATTTCAGATTAGGAAGACGTGGTTCCCGAGCCCGTTCTGCAGGAAGACGGCGAGTTAGACGCCTAAAGATTTTATAGTTCTATTTATAGTTTTTATTTCGAGTATTTCTTTTAATTAGCTTATTCTTTTATACGTTGAATACGTTTATGGTTATTGTGTAAGGGATGTTAATCAGAATTTTTATTTCGCTTCCGCATTTAAAATTTTTAATACATACATCTTCATTTAAATTTTTGGGGCCGTTACAGTTGGTATCAGAGCCGCGTTCCTCGGAATCATCCCTTACACAATAATGCTTAGAGAAATACCCACCGACAAATCGTTACTCAACTCTTCCGTATGAAATGCAGGTGCAGAGAAATTAGGAGAGGAAGACCCCCACTAAACCGAGCAGCCCAGGATGATTCGCTTCGGGAAGATGTGGACAGAATATTTGAGATGGTAGAAAGGATCATTGCCGCCCAGTAAGGTCGAGAGGAGAGAAGGGAGTTACCCAAACCTCCCCCACTACCACGGGTTGAGCCACCGCTACAGCAAGTAAATCCTGAGCCACCCCGGCACGAGCCTGCTCCACCACAGTACCACCCGGCACCACCGCCGTAGTATGAACCGGTGCCCCAGCCACCGTACTGCCCAGCACCGCCACAGTACAATCCGGTGCCCCCAACATTTCAGCAGGTGCCACCACAGGGCCCCCCAGTCTATCCCCAGCTGAGCCCAGTCCCTCTTCCATGGGACCCAACTCCTTCCTTGATCGACCCAGGCTACATAGAGAGGTACAGGAGACTGAACCCTTCCACTTTTTAGGGGGATCCTCTTTCGAAGATGCCCAGTACTGGTTAGCGGAGACTGAGAGAGCTTTCAAGACCTTGGGAGTGGTTCCTAAACAGAGAGCTTCCCTTGCTTCCTACATGCTGGTAGGGGAAGCAGGTCGTTGGTGGGAGCTCAAGCAGACCACCCTGCCTACACCAGCCACTTGGGAGCAGTTCTTAACGGCCTTCCATGCGGAGTATCTCCCTAAGCACATCCGATACCTGAAAGCGATGGAGTTTGTTCAACTGGTCCAGAGAAACATGACGGTATCAGAATATGCTCGTAAGTTCCTAGAGCTGGGCCGATACTCCCTGGAGACATTGATGGATGAGGACAGGAAGGCCAAGAGATTCCAGTGGGGCCTCCACCCAGAGATCAAGCAACACTTATTGGTACTGGAGCTCAAGACATACTCAGTCGTTCTAGCAAAGGCATAGATTGTGGAGAGGAGTTTCAACACCTGTCCTCAATCAGCAGGGAGTCACTGACCCTCGGCTCCACCCCGCAGACCAGCACCTACTGCGCCGGTCCAACCAAATAAGAGGCCCAGACCAGTGATCTAGGCCCTTCCTCAGGCTCCAAGGGCAGCACGTGGAAAGATCTGCTAGCACTGTGGCAGGGATCACGGGGACCGACTATGCTACTGCCTCAACAACACCTGTCGCATATGTGGTAGTGCCCAGCACTATGCAAGACAGTGCCCAAGGAACTAGAACCAAGGAAGACCTCCTTTTCAAGGCAGGGTTTACAACCTTACCCAGCAGGATGCCGACTCCGACCCAGATGTGGTACAGGATATGTACACTATCTGTGACCATATTGCTCATGTTTTATTTGACACTGGTGCATCACATTCATTTGTTTCACATTTTTTGCTTCCAAACTTAATGTATCACCTGATAAACTTGATTCATTATTGTTTGTATCTACTGCTTGGGGTGAAACATTATTAGGGGAAGTTATCTACAGGGCTTGTGCTGTGGAGATAGCAAATAGGAAACTGAGTGTAGACCTGATAGGGTTAGACACGGGAGATTTTGATGTAATCTTAGGAATGGATTAGTTAGCGGCGCATCACGCCACCATAGATTGCTTTAACAAGAAGGTTGTATTGAATCCTCCTAGTGAGGAGCCATTTACAAATTAATAAAATCATTTAGTACTTATTCCTTGATGGTAAGTTTTCTTAATTTTTTAGTACCTTAATCTTGCTATTTTCTCTAACTAGGCAAGCCCAAGAAGAAAATTTGTATCCAAGAGATTCTGGTAGTCTAAGACTTTCCAGATGTGTTTCTGGACGAACTACGCGGACTGCCAGTGGACAGGGAAGTCGAGTTCACTATAGACTTACAGCCAGGGACCTAGCCCATTTCGGTTACTCCTTACTGCATGAGCCGCATTGAGATGGAAGAGCTGAGGAAACAGATCACTGAATTGCAAGACAGTGGTTTTATTAAACACAGTGTGTCCCCTTGGGGTGCCGGAGTCACTTTTGCAAGGAAGGGAGATGGAACGTTGAGACTATGTATTGATTACAGAGGATTGAACAAGGTTACGATCAAGAATAAATATCCCCTTCCCAGAATTGATGACCTCTTCGATCAGTTGCAGGGTGCACATGTCTTCTCTAAAATAGACCTGCAATCAGGTTACCATCAGGTGAAGATAAGAACAAAAGACATCCCTAAGACGACCTTTCGAACCAGGTACGGAAACTATGAGTTCCTGGTCATGCCATTTGGGCTAACCAACGCCCCGACAATTTTATGGATCTGATGAATAGAGTCTTCAGAGAGTTCTTGGATCAATTTATTATCGTGTTCATCGATGACATCTTAGTCTACTCAAAAAGCAGAGAAGAACATGCTCACCATCTTGCCCAAGTTTTGCAGGTCCTCAGAAACAAGAAATTATATGCAAAGTTGAGTAAATGTGGATTCTGACTTGAGCAAACCGCCTTCTTAGGACACATCATATCGAAGGAAGGAGTATCAGTGAATCCTAAAAAGGTTGAAGCAGTACTTGGCTGGGAAAAGTTGACATCAGTTAAGGAAATTCAGAGTTTCTTGGGGATGGCAGGTTATTACCGCAGGTTTGTTAAAGGATTCTCCAGCCTAGCAGCTCCTCTAACCCGACTCACCAAGAATGAATGATAAATTTGAGTGGAATGAGGACTGCGAAAGAAGTTTTTTAGAATTAAAGAAGCGGCTGACTACTGCACCCGTACTGGCTTTACCGAGTGGATCGGAGGGATATACAGTTTATAGTGATGCCTCCTATCTAGGCCTGGGTTGTGTCCTGATGCAGCATGAAAAGATCATAGCATATGGGTCCAGGCAATTAAAGAATCATGAGAAGAATTATCCCACCCATGACTTGGAGCTTGCCGCAATCATACACGCCTTGAAAACCTGGCGCCACTACTTATACGGAGAGACCTTTCAGATCTATACCGATCATAAGAGTTTGAAACATATATTCACTCAGAAGGATCTTAACATGTGTCTGAGAAGGTGGATGGAACTCCTTAAAGACTATGATTGTGATATCTTATACCATCCGGGTAAGGGCAACGTGGTAGCAGATGCTCTCAACAGGAAAAGTGCAGGTATCTTAGCTTATTTGATGGTTTCATAATGCAGGAAAATTAGGGCCACACAACAGGTTCGACTTCAGGACTTGAGAAGAGTCACATGTTTGGGCTGCCTGACAGTCCAGCCCGAGTTAATCCAGAGAATAAGGGAAGCCCAGTCAGTCGACTCTGCCCTGGTAGCCCGCAAGAAGGATGCAGAACAGGGAGTGAGCTCAGAATTCTGAATCTTTGCCGATGGATTACTCCGTTTCCAAGACAGGGTGTGTGTTTCAGATGACAGTGAGTTAAAGAGAGACATCATGACAGAGTCTCATAGCTCGAAGTTTGCCATGCATACAGGAAGCACCAAAATGTACCAAGGCATGCGACCCCAGTTTTGGTGGAATGGGATGAAGAGAGACATAGCCGACTTTGTATCCAAGTGCTTGGTATGTCAGCAGGTCAAGGTAGAGCATCAGCGCCCAGGTGGGCTACTTCAACCGTTACCGATTTTAGAGTGAAAGTGGGAGCACATCACCATGGACTTCGTAACGGGATTACCCAAGGCACCTTCAGGACATGACGCCATCTGGGTAATCATTGACCGGCTTACCAAATCTTCCCACTTCTTGGCCATCAGAATGAACGGCCCCTTGGACAAGTTGGCAAGAATGTATATCCGGAAAATAGTCAGATTGCACGGAGTTCTAGTAACAGTGGTATCCGACAAGGACCCCAGGTTCACTTCTCAATTTTGGGGTAGCTTTCAGCAAGTCATGGAAATAAAGCTGTCTCTCAGTACTACCTTCCATCCTCAGACTGATGGACAATAAAAAAGGACAATTCATACACTTGAGGATATGCTCAGAGCATGTGTCCTTGACTTCGGAGGTCATTGGGACGACCATCTACCCCTAATAGAGTTTGCCTACAACAACAGCTACTAAGCAAGCATCGACATGACTCCATATGAGGTGTTATATGGGTGCCCGTGCAGATCACCGATTTGTTGGGAAGAAGTGGGCGATAGAAGATTGTTCGGCCCGAAGTTAGTAGAGGAGACCACGTCTAAAATAGTTAAAATTAGAAAGAACATTCAGACGGTTCAAAGCAGGCAAAAGAGTTATGCGGACACTCGAAGGAGAGATCTAGTATTTGAGAAAGGCGACCGGGTGTTCCTTAAGGTCATTCCTTTCAAGGGAATTAGTAGGTTCGGCAGGAGGAGAAAATTGAACCCCCGATTTATTGGACCTTTTGAAATCTTAGACAGGATTGATACTTCTGCCTACAGACTAGCACTGCCTCCAGAGCTCTCCAAGGTCCACAATGTGTTCCACGTATCCATGCTACGTAAGTACAACTCGGACCCCTATCATGTCTTGGCTCATAAACCGCTTCCACTCCAAGAGGACTTATCTTATGAAGAAGTACCAGTCGGTATCACGGACCGAAAGAGCAGGATACTCTGCAATTGGGAAATATCATTTATAAAGGTTGTGTGGCAGAACCACACGTCAAGGGAGGCTACCTAGGAGCTAGAATCAGATTTTAGAGCCCAGTATCGCCATTTGTTCGACCAAGAGTAAGAGGAAAATTTTGGGGACCAAATTTCTTTAAAGGGGGGAGAGTTGTAATACCCAAATTTATTATTTTTATTTTTTAATTTATATTAGAATATTTGTTTAAAGGAGGAGCCAGCCGTCGCCAGCCGCCGCCACACCGGAGGGTTTTTTGACCTCCAAACGAGGTAAATTTTCTCCCTTTGGCTCGTTTTTTGATGCTGAATTCGCCTATGGCCAAATCGAAGCCAAACCACCAGCCAATCGGCCTGAAAACACCGCCGAAGTCTAGCGGCGCCGCCTCAGCTTCCCTTGATTTTTGCCTCCGATTAAGCCCTTTTTGGTTCCCGTTTGATGTAATTTTTACACCACTATGATCACCGTCCTTTTCTCTACATCAAAAAACTAGCAAAACATCAAATCGCGACTCGCGCCGGAGAAGTCTCCGCACCCGAGAGCTCTACCGCCGGTAAGTCTCAGTTTTTCGTGATTTTTTGGCCCACCGAGGGCCCTAGGTTTATTTTATCGCAGGAACCAATGCAAGTTTGGCTGAATTCGGTCGAAAACAGCTAACCCGAGGCGGATCGCCGCTGCGGGCGGCGGTGCCGTCGCCGGAGCACCGATATTAGCTGAAAAGGGGCCCTAGGTTTGATTTGGAATTTTTTGGGACACGTGCAGGTACCGGTAGTGCATTTCAGTTTTTCAGAAAAAATTCAGAGAATTTAGGGACAGCCCGTAGGCACATTGTAGAGCCGATTTCAGACCCCGAAACAAGTAAGGATCTCTCACCCTATTTCCTATCACGGCATTAAAGCCTAATAAATGATAAAACGGTATTTTATGACTTAATAGATATGTATAATTGATTAAGGTTGCCAATGAAGCCCGAATCTGATATATTTTCGGTCAGGTGTTGTTTGATTTATTTTGCAGTTTTGAATGCAATATGGTGCCTGATGTGTTTATTCTATGGTTTCGTATACATGAATCACAGTTTCATTTATTATGCTTTGAATTATTGTGAACCTGATGTTGTGTTGCCTTTGTTTGGTGTTCATTACTGGTTTACGTGTTTATGTTTGATTTGATAATTGAGACTAAGGAAAATGAGAAAAAGGTTATGTGAATTGATAAATGGATAATGTAGACAGCCTAACTAGATATCCTGGGAGATGGTGGACGGACCGGATCCGTTGGGAACCCTACCAGGAATGTGATCTCTCATATCGGACGGGGTATGGAGACTTTATGTGTTTTGGTGCTCATACCGGACAAGATATGGGGACAACCCGTTTCACCCTCATACCGGACGGGGTATTGAGGTTCATAGTTTTGGCGCCCATACTGGATGGGGTACGGGGACGGCCCTGGAATCAGATTATTAATGTTAATGGTTCACGTGTAGCGGGGACCCCCTATGGATCCCCATGGATACTAGTAGGCTGATAAAAGAGGAGAAATGTTGTCTGATTATTGAAGTACAAAAATATAACATGTGTTATGTTACAGAGTGTGCATGATTTTATGATGGTTATAATGTTATTGTTTTAATAAACTGTTTTCATGAATCTCACCGAGGTAAGTGGACAGTAAAGGTTTTTATTATTGATAAATGAGTTTCTTATAAATTATGCTCCATTGGTCGTTTTTGTTTTCTACCAACCTTTACTTCTGTGGTAGTGAGATAGTGTGATGTCTTTACTGGGCTAGTGTAGGTCATTCCTTACTTAACTATTTCAGATCAAGAAGACGTGGTTCTCGACCCCGTTCCACTGGAAGACAGTGAGTTAGACGCCTAACGATTTTATAGTTCTATTTATAGTTTTTATTTCGAGTATTTCTTTTAATTAGCTTATTCTTTCATATGTTGAATACATTTATGGTTATTGTGTAAGGGATGTTAATCAAAATTTTTATTTCGCTTCCGCACTTAGAATTTTTAATACAAACATCTTCATTTAAATTTCTGGGGCCGTTACAATATGTGCTGGATGGCCATTATACAGTGCAGTCGTCATACAATTGCCAGCATGAGGTATGTGGAAAGAATGATGCAGACGAACCAAATATCTGGAAGTTAGCGTGGAATGCGGTCATCCAGGCGAAAGTGAAAAAACGTTATGCGGAGGCTTCTTAATTGTAACCTTCCGGAGAAATCACAATTGAAAGAGAAAAACATAGATGTAGACACAACATGTGCTCAGTGGGGCAGTGCGGAGTCGGCACATCATGTTTTTCTTGATAGTGAAAGGGCACGAAAATGTTGTGCGCACCTAAGAATTCGGGTCCCCGAAGGTCATTCCATGGATACGCAGAGTTATGTGACACAGCTGGTTAGCTCCCGCACTAAGATGGAGATTGAGGAGATATTATGTGGGCTATGGCGTATATGATTGGAAAAGAATGAACTGATGTGGTCGGAGAAATTGTACATGGCCCCAACAACGGTTCAATTGATCCACAAATTCCTCCGCGCTTGGTAGCAAGCACGCTCAATTCATAAGAGTGAGCCTAGAAAGCCAGATAAGGAGCCCGGAAACTACACCCCCATGGCAAGCCCCTGATGTGGGCTACTGGAAATGTAATGATGATGTTTTTATGTAGGATTCTAGCTCTTATGCGGGGGAATATAGGGGAATTATTCGTAATTCTGAGGGTGAGGCACTAGTTGCATTTACTGTTGTCTTGAGGAACTGCACATCGCCGTTCGTAGCCAAATTATTGGGCTGTAGGAATGAAATTCAGTATTTACTTCACCAAGTCCAAGGTGTGGGCATTGTTGAAGTCGACGCTCAGAAGGTGTATAAAATTTTATCACGCAATGAGAAGAATAACTCGGAATATAGTTTTATTCTTACTGATTGCTGTGAAATGCTAACTTCGAGACCGGATATAAATATCAGTTGGGCAGGCATGATTGTAATGTTATAGCCCACGAACTCGGCCGACTGTCAAGCTCTGTTCATCATTTCCATGTTCGGGAGACATTACCCAATGTGATATTTGCACTACTTAATTAATTAACGCATTATTTTTTATAAAAAAAAAACATATTATTAAAAACATATTTTAAAATTCAAATTTATTATACTTTCTAATTTTAAACACCATGAGTAATTATCCACAATAATTTAAGTCATTTTTAATAATTTTTATAGTATTTAAATATATATAATAAAATATTAAAATTTAAATCCAAAATTAATGGCTTAATTAGTAACCACTTACCTAATGGTTTAATTAAAAGATAACAGTAAAGAAAATTTATGGTTTGGGGGGTTTTACTAATAAAAATACTAATTAGAAACCTAAAATCACTATTATATAAACACCAACTCTCTTTGTTTCAACCATTCATTCCATTAGCCTTCTCTTAATCAACCAATTCTTTTTCCGTCGGAACATAACTCCAATCAAGCATGTCAAGCAAGGCTCAACAAAGCATTATAGTATTGTTTATAGTTACATGGATTACAACGTTGATGCCATTAACCTACTCTCAACTAATACCAGGATTGCCTAGATTTCCAGGATTACCTGGAATTCCGGGAACACCAGGACTTCCGGGAATTCCTAAAATTCCTAGACTTCCCGGAACTCCGGTACTTCCGGGGATTCCAGGAATTCCGGGACTTCCGGGAATTCCGGGACTTCTGGGAACTCCGGGACTTCCGGGAATTCTCGAAATTCTGGGACTACCGGGAACTCCGGGACTACCGGGAATTCCGGGAATTTCGGGACTTTCGGGAACTCCGGGACTACCGGGAATTCCAGGAATTCCGGGACTTCCGGGAACTCCGGGACTTCCGGGAATTCCAGGAATTCCGGGACTTCCGGGAACTCCAAGACTTCCGGGAATTCCTGAAATTCCGGGACTTCCGGGAACTCCAGGACTTCATGGAATTCCGGGACTTCCGCGAATTCCTGAATTTCCGGAAACTCCAGGAACTCCAGGATTGCCTAGATTTTCAGGAGTTCCAGGAATTCCAAGACTTCCAGGAATTTCAGGATTGCCTAGATTTCCAAGGATTCCAGGAGTTTCAGGAACTCCAGAATTTGCTCAGATTAACCAGTGTTTTGCATCACTAAATAGCATTCAGCGATGTCTGCCATCGCTTTTCACTTACCCAATTAGTGGTCTCACCCCTTCCTCTTCATGCTGCAATGCATTTTTAAATATCAACGAAAATTGTTGGTCATTTATTTTCCCCTTAGTCCCAAATACTCCAAAACTGATTCAGAACTTTTGCAGCACTCAAAAAGCATCTCCACCACCTCTTGAATGAGTTCAGCTTTTTCAAGCCCCATGGAAAATCAACCAATTTCTAAGTACCCTAAATTAAGTAATTCGTTGGAGATTTAAGATTTTATTGTAGTTTCTTCTGATAAAGAAATGTTTAGTTTGTTGAATTGAGCTTAAATAGTTTTGTTTAATGCAAGTAATTCTATCATAAATAAAAATTGAAAAACATTAATTTAGTTCATTTTCTATTTTCTTACATTTGTTTTTCTTTTTTCTTTTCAACGTATCTATATATATAGTTATTTTTGCTTCTCAACACATATATAGTTAAATATATTATCAACCATCATCAATAGATCAGTATTAATAGAATTTGCTCCTAATAGATCCAACGGCTTGTTATAATCCCAGTAAATCTTACAATTGAATTTCATATTAGTCTTGAAATATATAATTATCATATGATTAAATAATATTAAAGGTACTAATAATTCATATCAAAGAGATAAAGTATTTTTGATACGATATTCACAACATTCAAAATTTTCAAAATATTAAATATTTTTCTGACCATTCAAAATCATCAAAGAGATTCGTGAGAACTATTATTTCTGTATAAACGTAATTAGATATTTTTCTTATACCTCTTTAAATACTTTACAGAAGGACATATACAATATCTCAATGAAATCAAAGGTAACTATATGGTTAGGAAGAATTACTTATTTCGTATTTAAATATATCATTGAAAATCTTATTGAGAAACACATTCACCGAGATATACAATACTATGTATGCAAAATGTAATAAGATTTATTTAGTTATTTATTCAACAAAGTGTATAGTTAGTATATACCTCCTATATATACACGCAAAAACATAACATCAGATTCTAAAGATTTCCTCATTTTTAATTAAAAAAAAATGCAATTTTTGTTTTAGTGTTTTGACAGAGTTTGATTAAGTATTAGAATGCAAGGAACAAACTTAACAACATGAATTTGTTCTCAGTTTTAATAAGTTCTATAAATATGTATTAAGAGAAAGTTTAAAATCCACATAATATTATATTTTATATCCCCATACGAGATTGGCCTAGAAAAAATTATTATTTTATTATTGTTATACGGGTGTAGAAAAACTTCTTATTGTAGCTTTAAGACAGTAATCCGTAGACAATGAGAGTGATACATTTAATCAGAAAAAATGTTATCATGATAGATTTAGTATATATAATTTTTTCCCTTAGTTAGAGCTTGGATAAATTCTTTTTTTTTTAAAAAAAAATATTTTTTGGGTAGACTAAGAGACGACAAAATCCCTGTAGATAAATATAAATTATCATATTCTATAACTAATGTTCAAGTAAATCTACCGTTAGAATTTGATCCAAAATTAATAACTTAATAACCATTAAATTAATGTTGTAATTTAAAAATGGTAATTAAGAATCTCAATAAATTTCATTTCTGTTATAAAATAAATACTCATTCTCTTCATTTCAACCGTTCATCCTTGTAAGCTGCTCTTTTTTATCAATCAACTCTAGTACTAACAAAAAGTAAAAAATCTACTAATCAAATATGTCTAGCAAAACTCAACAAGCTGGTCCACTATTGCTTTTGGTCACGTGGGTTGCGATATTGGTCTAACCAGGACACGCCCAGTTGCTACCAAGATTTCTGAAAATTTCAGGACTTCCAATAACTTCACAAATTAATCAGTGTTTAGCATCTTTGAGTGGCATTCAAGGGTGCATGTCATCACTTTTTACTTTTCCAATTGGTGGTCTTAACCCTTCCTCTTCCTGCTGCAACACATTTGTAAATATCAATAAGATTTGTTGGTCTCTTTTTTTCCCCTTAACCCCTTATACTCCACCACTGATCGAGAACTTCTGCAACATTTAAAAGTCATCTTCACCTCATGCTAAATAATTTCCGTTTCTTCAAATGCAAAAGGAAATCAACCAAATTCTAGTGCTCATAAGTTAGTAAGTTAGTGGAGATTTAATGTTTTATTCAAGTAAGAAGGAAATGCTTGGTTGGGTTAATGAGGTATAAATCTATTTTTGCAATTCATTATAAATAAATTAGAAAATCAAATAATTTTCTTTTAGTTAATTTCCTTTTCGCTTCTAAGCTATGATTCTCAAGCATTGACATGTGCACATTAGTCTTAACCAACTCCTTTTGTTGGTGCCAACAATGAATTAATTTTTAAGGGGAATTTTATGGTTAATCACTAATGTGATGTTGGCTATTAAATTCACTAAAAAGTGTAATGAAATTTTACGGTTAATCGATTAATGTCCTAAGAACAAAGAGAAAATAAATTACGGAGACGTTAACCAAAAAGAGCCCCACTAAGAAACTAACCAAAAAAAAAATTATATAGATAAGACATGACCCAAAATTATATTCAAAACTGTATAAGCTAAAGTTACATCGTTATTTATAATTATAAGAAAACTACTAGACCTTCCCCAAAGAGATGATATTAGAACTACCATTTCTATAAATATGCAATTAGAATCATTCTTATATGTGGTTTGGTGATTATTTATTTCTTAAGATTAGTTATGATTGGCGTTCTGTTCTATTTAAATTAATGAAGGAACACAAAAAAATATACAAAGTCTAAGAGTCTAAAAAGGATAGATATTCAATTTGATAAACTCGAAGTTCTAAAAGGGATAGACATCCAATTCTAACAAACTCTGTATTTAATTTTTAAGGAGTAATTATTCTCTTAGTGAATTAAAAACCTCTAAATCATCCTAGTAGGAATTTTTTATTTTCAATGAGTAATGCAAATTCTTTTTGTAGTGTCGATCTGATTTGATGAAGTATTTGTAAACAAAGAATATGCTTGATAAAAAAGCAACGTGATAATTTATTTTGTTGTAATGAAGCTTTAATTCTTTAAATTAGTAAGAAGACTCGGTCTTTGTTTAATGCACATTCGTCTAATTAGGAAAAAAAGATATCATGGTAGACTTACCATACAAAATTTTGTCCATTAATTGGAGCTTCTATAAACAAGAGTGAATTATTCTCTAGGAACCTAACATAAATCATCAGTTTCGATAAACGTTTAAATAAATCAACAGTTAGAATTCACTCCAAAATTAACGATTTAGTAACAACTGAGTTAATATTATAAATAGTATTAAAGAAGCTTAGTTACTCGCATTACTACTATAGCATAAATAGTCGCTCTATTCGTTTCAATTTTTCATTGCAATAAACTGCTCTTGATCAATTAACTCCTAGTAATACGAAAAGACAAAAAAATTTACCAATCAAACATGTCAGGCAAAGCTCAACAAACCATTCAATTACTGCTTCTGGCCACTTGGATTGCAATGTTGGTGCAACCAAGTCACACCCAGCTATTACCTGGATTTCCAGGAATTCCTGGACTTCCAGGAACTTCTCAAATTAATCAGTGTTTGGCGTCCTTTAATGGTATTGAAGGATGCTTGCTGTCACTTTTCACTTTTCCAATTGGAGGTCTTACCCCTTCCTCTTCTTGTTGTAATGCAATTCTAAATATCAGCAAGAGTTGTTGGTCAGTTTTTTTCCCCTTAGCCCCTTATGCTCCACAACTGATTCAGAACTTTTGCGACACTCCAAAGGCATTCGCAGCATCTCCTAAATGAGTTTCTTTTTTTTTTTATTTTAAATTCAACAGAAATTAACCAATTTTTAGTTCTCCTAAGTCATTAATATAGTGGAGATTTATGGTTTTATTTTATTTTATTATGGCAAAGAGAATATACTTTAGCTATGTGATTGAAGTTTAAATTTATTTTTCCAAATAATTCTAGCGAAAATAAAAATTAATTTTCTTTTAGTGCATTATTTGTTTTCTTATAGACTTCTTCCTTTTTGTTTCAAAGCTATGAATATATAAGCAAGTATATTCTCAGGCTTTCTTTTTTGCTTCAATTCTAATCCCTACAATACATTTTCATATAATTCTTAATGTGTATAATTATAATATTACTTTTACACTAGTGTCACATTTTTAAATTATCTAAAAAATTAACAGGAATTGATCAAATCAGGCCATGAGAACAAAGAGAGAATAAATTATGCAGAAATTTTTTATAAAAAAAACCCGCAGAAAACTATCAAGAATACATAATATAAGTACAAATGATTTAGATATTTTTTATAAATATTGAACTATAATGTTATAAATGTTGCAATGTTATAACGTAAATATATCTAAAAGTTTCATAATTGGCTGAATTTAAATATACATGTATATACATATATGTATATATATATATAAACTAAATTCATCTTCTTCAAAAATCCAAAAGAAATCAACTAAAATTAGGTGTATTAAGTGTATCAATAGAGATTTTTAGATTTTAGCTTTATCCAATTTAGGTTTAAATTCATTTTTTCTTTCAATTCTCAGCAAAATAAAGGTTGATACACCCTTTTCTTTTTCTTTGACTTCACTATTCAATTTTTTTGTTCTCACATGCTAAGCATACATGCCAATCAATATTCTAATCGCATATATATATATATACATATCATCAATTTGAGATGTCCATATTTTTCTTATGTAATTTTTCTAAATGTTAGAGTTTTGGTTATTTTAATTTTCTAAATGTTCTCTTTTCAATATTATAATTAATTTATAATAAATTAATATTTATTTTTTAAAAAAAGATTACCATGTTTCTTTTTAATGAATTTACTAATTAATTTTAAAGAATTTTTTAATTTAATTTTAAGGTCTTTAAAGTTTTAAACATAGTGCCAAATGCTTTCACAATTTTAAGATTATTATTTTTATATAATTCATATAAATCGCAAATATGTGCAAACTCAAAAAAACATATTATTCCTTTAAAACAAATATATTACAAAAAATAAAATTTAAAATTTAAATTTATAGTACTTTCTAATTTTAAACACCATGTGTAATTATTCAAAATACTCTAAGTCCTTTTTAATAAATTTTATAGTATTTCAATACATATATACTAACAATTTGTGTTAAAATTTAACCCCAAACTTAATGGCTTAATTAGTAACCACTTCATTAATGGTTTAATTAAAATATGTAGTAAAGAAGTTTTATGATTTGGAGGGTTTTTATTAATAAAAATGGTAATTAAAAACCTAAAATCACCTATTATATAAATACCTACTCTCTTTGTTTCAACCATTCATCCCATTAGGCTTCTCTTTCTCAACCAATTCTTTTTCTTAGAAACTCAACTCCAACCAAGCATGTCAAACAAGACTCAACAACGCATTCTAGTATTACTTATAGTCACATGGATTACAACGTTAATGCTACCCAGTTACTCCCAACTGATACCCGGATTGCCAAGATTTCCATGAATACCAAGATTATTTGGAATTCCAGGACTTTCAGGAACTCTGGGATTACTTAAGATTTTCATGAGTTCCATAAATTCCAGGAACTCTAGAATTGCTTAGAATTAGTAGTAATTTCAGGACTTCCAAGAACTCTAGAATTGCCTAGAATTCTAGAAATTTTAAGAATTCCAGAACTTTCAAGAATTTTAGGACTTCTAGGAATTCTAGGAATTTCAAGACTTTCAGAAACTACAAGATTGCTTACATTTTCAGAACTTTCAGGATTACTTAGATTTCCAGTAGTTCCAGAAATGTCAGGATTTGCTCAGATTAACTAATGTTTTGCATTACTAAGTAATATCCAAGGATGTCTGTCATCGCTTTTCACTTTCCCAATTGGGGGTCTCGCCCCTTCCTCTTTATGTTGCAATGAATTTCTAAACATCGGCAAAAACTGTTGGTCTATTATTTTTCCCTTAGCACCAAGTACTCCGCAACTTATTCAAAACTTTTGCAACACTCAAAAGACATCTCCACCACCTCTTGAATGAGTTCATCTCCTTTAAGCCCCATGAAAAATCAACTAATTTTTAGTACTCCAAATTCAGTTCTTCATTGGAGATTTAAGATTTTATTTTATTTTATTTTGATTAAAAAATATTTAATTTGATGAATTGAGCTTAAATTGTTTTCTTTAATGCAAGTAAATTTACCATAAGTAAAAATTGAAAAACTTTAATTTAGTTTCATTTTTTTATTTTCTTAGTCTTTTTCTTCTTTACTTCTCAATGTATCTATAAATATATATATATATATAGTTATTTTTGCTTCTCAATGTATCAACCATCAATAGATCAGTATCAATGGAATTTGCTCCTAATTAATCCAACGGCCACGTTTGCTTCGATTTTTGTTATAATCCTAGTAAATCTTACAATTGAATTTCATATTAGTCTTGAAATATATAATTATCATATGATTAAATAAATATTAAAGTTATTAATAATTCATATCAAAGACAAAGTATTTTTGATACGATATTCACAATAAGAGAACTATTATTTCTATATAAATGCGATTAGATATTTTTCTGACCATTCGAAATCAACAAAGAGATGCATGAGAACTACTAGTTTTATATAAACGCGATTAGATATTTTTTCTTATAGCTCTTTAAATACTTTACGGAGCATATACAATATCTTAATAAAATCGAAGGGTGCTATGTAGTTAGAAAGAATTACTTAGTTCATACTAAATATATAATTGAAAATCTTATTGAGAAATATATTCTCAGATAAACTCAATACTATGTATGCCAAATGTAATAAGACACATTTAGTAATTTATTCGACATGGTATATAATTAGTTTTTACGTATTATATATACATGCACACACATAACAGTAGATTCTAAACATTTCCTCAATTTCAATTACGAAAATGCAATTTTTGTTATAGTGTTTTGAGGAGTTTGATCAAGTATTCGAATGTAAGGAATAAACTTATTAAAATTTGTTCTCAGTTTTAATAAATTTTATAAATAAGTAATACAAAAAATTTTAAAAGCCTTAGAATATTATATTTTATGTCTCCATGCAAGATTGGCATCGGAGAATATTATTTATTATTATTATTATTATTTTAATCAACTCAAACAAACATCTGTACTGTGAACAAGGAAGAAAAACAACTATTTTGTTTCTATTCATCAAGTAATAATATATATGCATACATACATATACATGTGTAGAAAAACTTCTTAATGCAGCTTGAAGAGAGTAATCCATAATCAATGAAGTCATGCATTTAATTAGGAAAAAATGGTATCATGAAAGATTTAGTATATATAATTTTCTCTATTAATTGGATAAATTTTTTTTTTTAAATCCTTTTAGTGTAGAATAAGAACCAATAAAATCCATAAAGATAAACATAAATTTTTAGGTTCTACAGTGAATGTTCAAAGTAATTCTCTTAGTGAATTAAAAACTTCTAAATCATCTTAGTATGAATTTTTTATTTTCAATGAGTAATGCAAATTCTTTTTATAGTGTCAATCTGATTTGATGAAGTATTAGTAAACAAAGAATATGCTTGATCAAAAAGCAAGGTGAGAATTTATTTTGTTATAATGAAGCTTTAATTCTTTAAATTAGTATGAAGACTCAGTCTTTGTTTAATGCACATTCGTCTAATTAGGAAAAAAATATATCATGGTAGGCTTACTATACAAAATTTTGTCAATTAATTGGTGTAACAACCCCGAAAATTCAAAAGGAAATGTATATATAAATTTTGAGTGCGGAAGCGAAATAAAAAGTTCTGACTAATATCCCTTACACAATAACCGAAATGTACTAACAATATGAAAGAATAAGTTAACTAAAGGAAATACTAGAAATGAAATACTATAAAGAAAACTATAAAATATTTAGGCATCTACTTGCCGTCTTCCTGCGGAATGGGCTCGTGAACCAAGTCCTCCTTATATGAAATAGTTAAGTAAGGATGTCACACTATATCACTGTCACAAAAGTAAAGGTTGGTAGAAAAACAAAAACGACCAATGGAGTACAATTTTTAACAAATTCATTAATCAATAATAAAACCCTTTACTATCCACTTACCTCGGTGAGATTTATGAAAATGACCCGTAGAAACAATAACATCAAAGATATCATGAATTCATACATACTCTGTAACATAGCACATGTCATACTTTTATTTTTCAATCATCAAACAATAATTTTCCTCTTTTATCAGCCTACCAGTATCAATGGGGATCCATAGGGGTCCCCGCTACACGTGAAACATTAAGTTAAATAACTTAATTCCAGAGCCGTCCCCATACCCCGTTCGGTATGGGTGCCAAAACATTTAAAGTCTTCATACCTCATCCGGTATGAGACAACGTTCCCGATAGGGTTCCCTATGGAGCTGGTCCGTCCACCATCTCTCAGGATATCTAGTGAGACTATCAACTTATCCATTTATCAATTCACATACCCTTTTCCATTCTTTTCTTAGTTTTCTATTTCTCACATAAATGTGAACACTTAAACAAGTAACGTGCATTCAACGAGGCAAGCATACACTAAATCCACGAAACCAAGCAACAGTGAAGTAAACAGTGATTCATGCATCCGAAACCATAGAATAAATAAGCCACCTATCGTAACGCATTTAAAACCATAAAATAAATAAAACAGGAACTGACCGAAAAGTATATCAGATTCGGGCTCCATTAGCAACCTTAAGTAATTACGTGTATCTATATAATTCATAAAATACAGTTTTATCATTCAATTGAACTTTAATTCCAAGATAGGAAATAGGGTGAGAGATCCTTACTTGATTCGAAGTCTAAAATCGATTTTTTACTGCGCCTACGGGTAGTCCCTAGATTCTCTGAATTTTTTTTTTGGGAACTGAAACGCACTTACAGTATCTGCACATGTCCCCAAATAACTCAAAATCACATTCAGGGTCTACTCGACCAATTTTGAAATTCCGTCACGGCGGTGATCCGCCTTGGGTTGGTTGTTTTCGACCGTTTTCGGCCGAATTCGGCCAAACTTGTATTGGTTCCTGTGATAAAATACCCATAGGGCCCTCGGTGGGCTGAAAAAATATCGAAAATCGAAACTTATCGGCAGCAGGGCTCTCCGGTGCAGTGGCTCCGCCGACTCGAGTCGCAATTTGGTGTTTTACTCCAGTCAACCTATAGAGGAAGGAACGATGGTCATAATGGTGTAAAAATTACATCGAACGGGAATCGGGAAGGGCTTCATCGGAGGTAAAAACTGAAAAAACCCGCGGCAGCGACATTGGGCTTCGGCGGTGTTTTCTGGCTAATTGGCCGGTGTTTTGGCTCTGATTTAGCCATAGGTGGGTTTAGAATCGAAAGCATAGAAGGAAGTACTACTGAAATCAGTTGCACAATCACTCCCAACTTTCTGTATGGGGGTCTTAAGTTGCCTGTTGGACCGTGCGATGAACTCCAGAAAATGATGAACAACTTTTTGTGGGGCTCGAAGCGTGATGGGTGACCGAATATGTGCTGGATGGCAATTATACAGTGCAATCGTCATACAATTGCCAGCATGAGGTATGTGAAAAGAATGATGCGGACGGACCAAATATCTGGAAGTTAGCGTGGAGTGCGGTCATCCAGGCGAAAGTGAAAAAACGTTATGTGGAGGCTTCTTAATTGTAACCTTCCGGTGAAATCACAATTGAAAGAGAAAGGCATAGATGTAGACACAACAAGTGCTCAGTGGGGCAGTGCAGAGTCGGCACATCATGTTTTTTTTTTTACCGTGAAAGGGCACGAAGATGTTAGGCGCACCTAGGAATTTGGGTCCCCGAAGGTCATTCCATGGATATGCAGAGTTAGGTGACACAGCTGGTTAGCTCCCGCACTAAGAAGGAGATTGAGGAAATATTCTGTGGGCTATGGCGTATATGGCTGGAAAAGAATGAAGTGATGTGGTCGGAGAAGTTATAGATGGCCCCAACAACGGTTCAATTGATCCACAAATTCCTCCGCGCTTGGTAGCAAGCACGCTCAATTCATAAGAGTGGCCTAGAGAGCCAGATAAGGAGCCCGGAAACTACACCCCCGTGGCAAGCCCCTGATGCGGGCTACTGGAAATGTAATGTTGATGTTTTTACGTAGGATTCTAGTATAGGGGAATTATTCGTAATTCTGAGGGTGAGGCACTAGTTGCATTTACTGTTGTCTTGAGGAACTGCACATCGCCGTTCGCTGGCCAAATTATTGGGCTGTAGGAATGCAATTTAGTATTTACTTCACCAAGTCCAAGGTGTAGGCATTGTTGAAGTCGACGCTCAGAAGGTGTATAAAATTTTATCCCGCAATGAGAATGATAACTCGGAATATAGTTTTATTCTTACTGATTGCTGTGAAATGCTAACTTCGAGACCGGATATAAATATCAGTTGGGCAGGCATGATTGTAATGTTATAGCCCACGAACTCGGCCGACTGTCAAGCTCTGTTCATCATTTCCATGTTCGGGAGACATTACCCAATGTGATATTTGCACTACTTAATTAATTAATGCATTATTTTTAAAAAAAAAAACATATTATTAAAAACATATTTTAAAATTCAAATTTATTATACTTTCTAATTTTAAACACCATGAGTAATTATCCACAATAATTTAAGTCATTTTTAATAATTTTTATAGTATTTAAATATATATAATAAAATGTTAAAATTTAAATCCAAAATTAATGGCTTAATTAGTAACCACTTACCTAATGGTTTAATTAAAAGATAACAGTAAAGAAAATTTATGGTTTGGGGGGTTTTATTAATAAAAATACTAATTAAAAACCTAAAATCACTATTATATAAACACCAACTCCCTTTGTTTCAACCATTCATCCCATTAGCCTTCTCTTCATCAACCAATTCTTTTTCCGTCGGAACATAACTCCAATCAAGCATGTCAAGCAAGGCTCAACAAAGCATTATAGTATTGTTTATAGTTACATGGATTACAACGTTGATGCCATTAACCTACTCTCAACTAATACCAGGATTGCCTAGATTTCCAGGATTACCTGGAATTCCGGGAACACCAGGACTTCCGGAAATTCCTAAAATTCCTGGACTTCCCGGAACTCCGGGACTTCCGGGGATTCCAGGACTTCCGAGAATTTCGGGACTTCCGGGAACTCCCGGACTTTCGGGAATTTCCAGAATTCTGGGACTACCGGGAACTCCGGGACTACCGGGAATTCCAGGACTTCCGGGAACTCCGGGACTACCGGGAATTCCAGGACTTCCGGGAACTCCGGGACTACCGGGAATTCCAGGAATTCCGGGACTTCCAGGAACTCTGGGACTACCGGGAATTCCTGGAATTCCGGGACTTCCGGGAGCTCCAGGACTTCCTGGAATTCCGGGACTTCCGCGAATTCCTGGATTTCCGAAAACTCCAGGACTTCCAGGAACTCCAGGATTGCCTAGATTTTCAGGAGTTCCATGAATTCCAAGACTTCCAGGAATTTCAGGATTGCCTAGATTTCCAAGGATTCCAGGAGTTCCAGGAACTCCAGAATTTGCTCAGATTAACCTTTGTTTTGGATCACTAAATAGCATTCAGCGATGTTTGCCATCGCTTTTCACTTACCCAATTAGTGGTCTCACCCCTTCCTCTTCATGCTGCAATGCATTTTTAAATATCAACGAAAATTGTTGGTCATTTATTTTCCCCTTAGTCCCAAATACTCCACAACTGATTCAGAACTTTTGCAACACTCAAAAAGCATCTCCACCACCTCTTGAATGAGTTCAGCTTTTTCAAGCCCCATGGAAAATCAACCAATTTCTAAGTACCCTAAATTAAGTAATTCATTGGAGATTTAAGATTTTATTGTATTTTCTTCTGATAAAGAAATGTTTAGTTTGTTGAATTGAGCTTAAATAGTTTTGTTTAATGCAAGTAATTCTATCATAAATAAAAATTGAAAAACATTAATTTAGTTCATTTTCTATTTTCTTACATTTGTTTTTCTTTTTTCTTTTCAACGTATCTATATATATAGTTATTTTTACTTCTCAAAACATATATAGTTAAATATATTATCAACCATCATCAATAGATTAGTATTAATAGAATTTGCTCCTAATAGATCCAACGGCTTGTTATAATCCTAGTAAATCTTACAATTGAATTTCATATTAGTCTTGAAATATATAATTATCATATGATTAAATAATATTAAAGGTACTAATAATTCATATCAAAGAGATAAAGTATTTTTGATACGATATTCACAACATTCAAAATTTTCAAAATATTAAATATTTTTCTGACCATTCAAAATCATCAAAGAGATTCGTGAGAACTATTATTTCTGTATAAACGTAATTAGATATTTTTCTTATACCTCTTTAAATACTGTACAGAAGGACATACACAATATCTCAATGAAATCAAAGGTAACTATATGGTTAGGAAGAATTACTTATTTCGTATTTAAATATATCATTGAAAATCTTATTGAGAGACACATTCACCGAGATATACAATACTATGTATGCAAAATGTAATAAGATTTATTTAGTTATTTATTCAACAAAGTGTATAGTTAGTATATACCTCCTATATATACACGCACAAACATAACATCATATTCTAAAGATTTCCTCATTTTCAATTAAAAAAAAATGCAATTTTTGTTTTAGTGTTTTGACAGAGTTTGATTAAGTATTAGAATGCAAGGAACAAACTTAACAACATGAATTTGTTCTCAGTTTTAATAAGTTCTATAAATATGTATTAAGAGAAAGTTTAAAATCCACATAATATTATATTTTATATCCCCATACGAGATTGGCCTTGGAGAATATTATTATTTTATTATTGTTATACGTTTGTAGAAAAACTTCTTATTGTAGTTTTAAGACAGTAATCCGTAGACAATGAGAGTGATACATTTAATCAGAAAAAATGTTATCATGATAGATTTAGTATATATAATTTTTTCCTTTAATCGGAGCTTGGATAAATTCTTTTTTTTTTTTTAAAAAAAGAATATTTTTTGGGTAGACTAAGAGACGACAAAATCCCTGTAGATAAACATAAATTATCATATTCTATAACTAATGTTCAAGTAAATCTACCGTTAGAATTTGATCCAAAATTAATAACTTAATAACCATTAAATTAATGTTGTAATTTAAAAATGGTAATTAAGAATCTCAATAAATTTCATTTCTGTTATAAAATAAATACTCATTCTCTTCATTTCAACCGTTCATCCTTGTAAGCTGCTCTTTTTTATCAATCAACTCTAGTACTAACAAAAAGTAAAAAATCTACTAATCAAATATGTCTAGCAAAACTCAACAAGCTGGTCCACTATTGCTTTTGGTCACGTGGGTTGCGATATTGGTCTAACCAGGACACGCCCAGTTGCTACCAAGATTTCTTAAAATTTCAGGACTTCCAATAACTTCACAAATTAATCAGTGTTTAGCATCTTTGAGTGGCATTCAAGGGTGCATGTCATCATTTTTTACTTTTCCAATTGGTGGTCTTAACCCTTCCTCTTCCTGCTGCAACACATTTGTAAATATCAATAAGATTTGTTGGTCTCTTTTTTTCCCCTTAACCCTTATACTCCACCACTGATCGAGAACTTCTGCAACATTTAAAAGTCATCTTCACCTCATGCTAAATAATTTCCGTTTCTTCAAATGCAAAAGGAAATCAACCAAATTCTAGTGCTCATAAGTTAGTAAGTTAGTGGAGATTTAATGTTTTATTCAAGTAAGAAGGAAATACTTGGTTGGGTTACTGAGGTATAAATCTATTTTTGCAATTCATTATAAATTAATTAGAAAATCAAATAATTTTCTTTTAGTTAATTTCCTTTTCGCTTCTAAGCTATGATTCTCAAGCATTGACATGTGCACATTAGTCTTAACCAACTCCTTTTGTTGGTGCCAACATTGAATTAATTTTTAAGGGGAATTTTATGGTTAATCACTAATGTGATGTTGGCTATTAAATTCACTAAAAAGTGTAATAAAATTTTACGGTTAATCGCTTAATGTCCTAAGAACAAAGAAAAAATATATTACGGAGACGTTAACCAAAAAGAGCCCCACTAAGAAACTAACCCAAAAAAAATTATACAGATAAAACATGACCCAAAATTATATTCAAAACTGTTTAAGCTAAAGTTACATCGTTATTTATAATTATAAGAAAACTACTAGACCTTCCCCAAAGAGATGATATTAGAACTACCATTTCTATAAATGCAATTAGAATCATTCTTATATGTGGTTTGGTGATTATTTATTTCTTAAGATTAGTTATGATTGGCGTTCTGTTCTATTTAAGTTAATGAAGGAACACAAAAAATATACAAAGTCTAAGAGTCTAAAAAGGATAGATATTCAATTTGATAAACTCGAAGTTCTAAAAGGGATAGACATCCAATTCTAACAAACTCTGTATTTAATTTTTAAGGAGTAATTATTCTCTTAGTGAATTAAAAACCTCTAAATCATCCTAGTAGGAATTTTTTATTTTCAATGAGTAATGCAAATTCTTTTTGTAGTGTCGATCTGATTTGATGAAGTATTTGTAAACAAAGAATATGCTTGATCAAAAAGCAACGTGAGAATTTATTTTGTTGTAATGAAGCTTTAATTCTTTAAATTAGTAAGAAGACTCGGTCTTTGTTTAATGCACATTCGTCTAATTAGGAAAAAAAGATATCATGGTAGACTTACTATACAAAATTTTGTCCATTAATTGGAGCTTCTATAAACAAGAGTGAATTATTCTCTAGGAAGAACCTAACATAAATCATCAGTTTCAATAAAATTTAAGTAAATCAACAATTAGAATTCACTCCAAAATTAATGATTTAGTAACAACTGAGTTAATGTTATAAATAGTATTAAAAATAGTATTAAAGAAGCTTAGTTACTCACATTACTACTATAGCATAAATAGTCGCTCTATTCGTTTCAATTTTTCATTGCAATAGACTGCTCTTGATCAATTAACTCCTAGTAATACGAAAAGACAAAAAAATTTACCAATCAAACATGTCAGGCAAAGCTCAACAAGCCATTCAATTACTGCTTCTGGCCACTTGGATTGCAATGTTGGTGCAACCAAGTCACACCCAGCTATTACCTGGATTTCCAGGAATTCCTGGACTTCTAGGAACTTCTCAAATTAACCAGTGTTTGGCGTCTTTTAGTGGCATTGAAGGATGCTTGCTGTCACTTTTCACTTTTCCAATTGGAGGTCTTACCCCTTCCTCTTCTTGCTGCAATGCAATTCTAAATATCAGCAAGAGTTGTTGGTCGGTCTTTTTCCCCTTAGCCCCTTATACTCCACAACTGATTCAGAATTTTTGCGACACTCCAAAGGCATTCGCGGCACCTCCTAAATGAGTTCTTTTTTTTTTTTTTCAAATTCAACAGAAATCAACCAATTTCTAGTTCTCCTAGGTCATTAATATAGTTGAAATTTATAGTTTTATTTTATTTTATTCACGCAAAGAGAATAAACTTTAGCTGTGTCATTGAAGTTTAAATTTATTTTTTCAAATAATTCTAGCCAAAATAAAAACTAATTTTCTTTTAGTTCATTATTTGTTTTCTTACAGACTTCTTCCTTCTTATTTCAAAGCTGTGAATATATAAGCAAGTATATTCTCAGCGTCATTTTTGCTTCAATTCTGATCCCTACAATTAATTTTCATATTATTCTTAATGTGTATAATTATAGTATTACTTTTACACTCATGCCACATTCTTAACTTAGCTAAGGAATTAATAGGAATCGACCAAATCTGGCCACGAGAACAAAGAGAGAATAAATCACGCAAAAATTCAGAAAAGAAAAAAAATCCACAGAAAACTAGCAAGAATACAGAATATAAATAAAAATGGTTTAGACATTTTATTTAAATACTGAACTTTAATGTTATAAATGTTGCAATGTAGATATATCTAAAAGTTAACTAATTGGCTGAGTTTAAATATACACACACATATATATCATCAATTTGAGATGCTGTCCATATTTTTCTTATGTCGTTTTTCTAAATGTTAGAGTTTTAATTATTTTAATTTTGTTGCGTAATAACAAGTCATTATGTTAATTTAAAGAAAAAAATTCCTTAAACGAGTATTTGAATAAGAAATTTATATATTTTTTAAAATTTTTATTATCATGAGATATAAGTTACAGTCTTACTGACTATTCTCTTTTCAATATTATAATTGATTTATAACAAATTAAAGTTTACTTCTTAAAAAAGATTACCATATTTTTTTTTTTACGAATTTACTTAAATGAAAATCAATTTAAAAGAATTTTGTAATTTAATTTTAAGTTCTTTAAAGTTCTAAACGTAGTGCCAAATTTTTTCACAATTTTAAGATTATTTTTTTATATAATTCATATAAATGTCAAATATATGTAAGTTCAAAAAAGATATTATTAATAGGATAAGATTCTGCTTATTGGCATAGGTAGGTTTTGTCAGCCGTTTGGCAAGGTTCATTGAGGACGTTGATCCGATGAGAAATACGTTAGCAGATGTTTTGAAACCGCTGGGTGGGGTAAGTATCTCAGATTTGAACAGCGGGCGGTGTCTCTTCCGATTCTTTTATGAAGTGGACATACAAAGAGTCATCAGTGGAGGCCCATGGATGTTTAACAATAATCTTCTTATCACACACAGGCTGCATGGGGTGACGAACCAGAGAAGATGGATATTAATACATGCCTGTTCTGGGTGCAAATCCATTCACTCCCGGCCGGGTGTAGATCGGAGGCAATGGCAAAACAGTTTGGGGACTTCCTGGTCAGGCGTCTCAAAACAGATATTATGGCCACCCACGACGACACAGATGTAGGGAGTTGTGGCAACTGCTCCGAACACTGGCGGGGGGATGAGTGGTTCTTGGGTTGTAATTAGAGACTTTAAAGACCTGGCTAGTGAGGAGGAAAAGTGTGGGGGTGCGCCACCTTCGCAATCGCAGATAGCTGGGCTCGGAGACACACTGGAAGCATGTCAGTTGACGGACCTACTGCTCACAGTAGACGTCGTCAAGGGGCACAGCGAGTTCAAGAATATGTGAGAAGCTTGACAGGTACGTAGTACACGAACGATGGTGCAACCAGTTCCCATATGCCCGACTAGAAAACCACGTTACGCCTGCCTTCGATCCCTCTCCATTGCTTCTTCTTTGCGAACGTTGGTCTAGGGAGACATCGAACAGAGACTTTGGATTTAAGAATGCTTGGTTGTTAAACACGGAGTTAGAAAATGTAATCCAAACCCAATGGGGGAGCCAGGGGAGGGGGAGTAGCATACAGAAGACTGAAAATTTGTGGGAAAGAACTGCAGAAGTGGGGCAGCACTGGTGTGACTAACTTCAAACGCCAGAAGCAAATCCTCTACGGGCAATTCAGAGAGTAAGAAAGGCACAAGGGCACAAGGATAATGAAAGACCGGAACAGTTGAATATAGAGTGCATCTGCCTGCTTGAATAAGAAGAAGTATTTTAGAAGCAGTGGGCAAAATCCTTTTGGTTACGGCATAGAGACATGAATTCCCGTTACTTCCATCACCAGGCTACATACTATAAGCGACGTAACCATATAACATGCTTACATAATTCGAAAGATGAACGGGTCAAGGAAAAAGAGGGGCTGGAAGAGCACATTGTCCAGTACTTTTCAGAATTATTTTCGTCCTAAGAGGGGGCACATGAGCCGGTACTAGAATGCATCACCCAGGGGGTATCGAGTGAAGAAAATGAGGCCCTTCTGTAAACACCGAGAGAGGAGGAGATTAAGCAGGCTATTTTCCATATGCACCCAGATAAATCACCCGGCCCCGATGGTATGAACCCTGCATTTTATCAACGGTTCTAGGAAATTATTGGCCTTGATGTTGTTTCGTGTTGCCAAGCCTGGTTTGAGGCTGGTGAGGTTCCCGCATAACTAAATTCCACGCACATTGTTCTAATCCAAAGAACGAGAGCCCGGAGACCTTGAAGGATTTTCGGCCGATATCCCCCTGCAATATGGGGTACAAGATCATCTCCAAAGTGCTTGCTAACAGGCTGAGGGAGAGGTCCTTTCAACTCTGATCACTGAGTCCTAGTCTGCTTTCGTGCCCGGCAGGTATGTGACAGACAACGTAATTCTTGCTTTCGAAATTATTCGTAAAATAAAACTGAATTGCAGGGGAAAAAAATCAAGTGGCAATGAAGATTGATATAAGCAACGCATATGACAAGGTGAGATGAGAGTTCCTGGAAGCCATTATGATGGAACTTGGGTTCCACAGCAGACGGGCCGGCTTGGTTATGCAGTGTGTTTCTTCCGTCGTATACCAGGTGAAACTTAATGGTACGGGGTTGGTCCGATAATGCCATCGAGAGCGCTGCGACAAGGTGATCCACTGTCACCCTACTTGTTTATTATATGTGCTGAGGGCTTGTTGGCAATGTTCAGAGAGGTGGAAGGCAGTGGCGGGCTTTATGGCATTAGGGTCTGTTCACGCAGTTCGAGTATCTCTCATCTATTGTTTGCAGATGATTCATTCTTCTTGTTCAGAGCAACAGTTGAGAAGTGCCAGAGGGTGGACATACTGAACCAATACAAAGCTGCATCGGGATAGGCAGTGAACTTCCAGAAGTCGGGAACGTTTTATAGCACAAAAGCTCTGGACTCTCGGCGGAGTAGTCGGAATGATATCTTAGGTGTGCGTGTTAAGATTGATCATGGATAGTACTTAGGCTGCCATCTTTAATTGGGCGGAACAAAAGAAGCATCTTTGGGTTTATTAAGGACATGCTTAGGAAGAAACTTAGGGATGGAAGCATAAATATTATCGAAAGCATAGAAGGAAGTACTACTGAAATCAGTTGCACAATCACTCCCAACTTTCTGTATGGGGCTCTTAAGCTGCCTGTTGGACCGTGCGATGAACTCCAGAAAATGATGAACAACTTTTTGTGGGGCTCGAAGCGTGATGGGTGACCGAATATGTGCTGGATGGCAATTATACAGTGCAGTCGTCATACAGTTGCCAGCATGAGGTATGTGCAAAGAATGATGCGGACGGACCAAATATCTGGAAGTTAGCGTGGAGTGCGGTCATCCAGGCGAAAGTGAAAAAACGTTATGTGGAGGCTTCTTAATTGTAACCTTCCGGTGAAATCACAATTGAAAGAGAAAGGCATAGATGTAGACACAACATGTGCTCAGTGGGGCAGTGCAGAGTCGGCACATCATGTTTTTTTTTTTACCGTGAAAGGGCACGAAGATGTTGGGCGCACCTAGGAATTCGGGTCCCCGAAGGTCATTCCATGGATACGCAGAGTTAGGTGACACAGCTGGTTAGCTCCCGCACTAAGAAGGAGATTGAGGAGATATTCTGTGGGCTATGGCGTATATGGCTGGAAAAGAATGAAGTGATGTGGTCGGAGAAGTTGTAGATGGCCCCAACAACGGTTCAATTGATCCACAAATTCCTCCGCGCTTGGTAGCAAGCACGCTCAATTCATAAGAGTGGCCTAGAGAGCCAGATAAGGAGCCCGGAAACTACACCCCCGTGGCAAGCCCCTGATGCGGGCTACTGGAAACGTAATGTTGATGTTTTTACGTAGGATTCTAGTATAGGGGAATTATTCGTAATTCTGAGGGTGAGGCACTAGTTGCATTTACTGTTGTCTTGAGGAACTGCACATCGCCGTTCGTAGCCAAATTATTGGGCTGTAGGAATGCAATTTAGTATTTACTTCACCAAGTCCAAGGTGTGGGCATTGTTGAAGTCGACGCTCAGAAGGTGTATAAAATTTTATCCCGCAATGAGAATGATAACTCGGAATATAGTTTTATTCTTACTGATTGCTGTGAAATGCTAACTTCGAGACCGGATATAAATATCAGTTGGGCCGGCATGATTGTAATGTTATAGCCCACGAACTCGGCCGACTGTCAAGCTCTGTTCATCATTTCCATGTTCGGGAGACATTACCCAATGTGATATTTGCACTACTTAATTAATTAATGCATTATTTTTTTTTTAAAAAAATATATTATTAAAAACATATTTTAAAATTCAAATTTATTATACTTTCTAATTTTAAACACCATGAGTAATTATCCACAATAATTTAAGTCATTTTTAATAATTTTTATAGTATTTAAATATATATAATAAAATGTTAAAATTTAAATCCAAAATTAATGGCTTAATTAGTAACCACTTACCTAATGGTTTAATTAAAAGATAACAGTAAAGAAAATTTATGGTTTGAGGGGTTTTATTAATAAAAATACTAATTGAAAACCTAAAATCACTATTATATAAACACCAACTCTCTTTGTTTCAACCATTCATCCCATTAGCCTTCTCTTCATCAACCAATTCTTTTTCCGTCGGAACATAACTCCAATCAAGCATGTCAAGCAAGGCTCAACAAAGCATTATAGTATTGTTTATAGTTACATGGATTACAACGTTGATGCCATTAACCTACTCTCAACTAATACCAGGATTGCCTAGATTTCCAGGATTACCTGGAATTCCGGGAACACCAGGACTTCCGGGAATTCCTAAAATTTCTGGACTTCCCGGAACTCCGGGACTTCCAGGGATTCCAGGAATTCCGGGACTTCCGGGAACTCCAGGACTTTCGGGAATTCCGGGACTACCGAGAACTCTGGGACTACCGGGAATTCCAGGAATTCCGGGTCCGGGAGTTCCCGGAATTCCGGGACTACCGAGAACTCTGGGACTACCGGGAATTCCAGGAATTCCGGGACTTCCGGGAACTCCGGGACTACCGGGAATTCCAGGAATTCCGGGACTTCCGGGAACTCCGGGACTATCTGGAATTCCGGAACTTCCGGGAACTCCAGGACTTCCTGGAATTCCGAGACTTCCGCGAATTCCTGGAATTCCGGAAACTCCAGGACTTCCAGGATTGCCTAGATTTTCAGGAGTTCTAGGAATTCCAAGACTTCCAGGAATTTCAGGATTGCCTAGATTTTCAAGGATTCCAGGAGTTCCAGGAACTCCAGAATTTGCTCAGATTAACCGGTGTTTTGCGTCACTAAATAGCATTCAGCGATGTCTGCCATCGCTTTTCACTTACCCAATTAGTGGTCTCACCCCTTCCTCTTCATGCTGCAATGCATTTTTAAATATCAACGAAAATTGTTGGTCATTTATTTTCCCCTTAGTCCCAAATACTCCACAACTTATTCAGAACTTTTGCAACACTCAAAAAGCATCTCCACCACCTCTTGAATGAGTTCAGCTTTTTCAAGCCCCATGGAAAATCAACCAATTTCTAAGTACCCTAAATTAAGTAATTCATTGGAGATTTAAGATTTTATTGTATTTTCTTCTGATAAAGAAATGTTTAGTTTGTTGAATTGAGCTTAAATAGTTTTGTTTAATGCAAGTAATTCTATCATAAATAAAAATTGAAAAACATTAATTTAGTTCATTTTCTATTTTCTTACATTTGTTTTTCTTTTTTCTTTTCAACGTATCTATATATATAGTTATTTTTGCTTCTCAACACATATATAGTTAAATATATTATCAACCATCATCAATAGATCAGTATTAATAGAATTTGCTCCTAATAGATCCAACGGCTTGTTATAATCCCAGTAAATCTTACAATTGAATTTCATATTAGTCTTGAAATATATGATTATCATATGATTAAATAATATTAAAGGTACTAATAATTCATATCAAAGAGATAAAGTATTTTTGATACGATATTCACAACATTCAAAATTTTCAAAATATTAAATATTTTTCTGACCATTCAAAATCATCAAAGAGATTCGTGAGAACTATTATTTCTGTATAAACGTAATTAGATATTTTTCTTATACCTCTTTAAATACTTTACAGAAGGACATATACAATATCTCAATGAAATCAAAGGTTATATGGTTAGGAAGAATTACTTATTTCGTATTTAAATATATCATTGAAAATCTTATTGAGAAACACATTCACCGAGATATACAATACTATGTATGCAAAATGTAATAACATTTATTTAGTTATTTATTCAACAAAGTGTATAGTTAGTATATACCTCCTATATATACACGCAAAAACATAACATCAGATTCTAAAGATTTCCTCATTTTCAATTAAAAAAAAATGCAATTTTTGTTTTAGTGTTTTGACAGAGTTTGATTAAGTATTAGAATGCAAGGAACAAACTTAACAACATGAATTTGTTCTCAATTTTAATAAGTTCTATAAATATGTATTAAGAGAAAGTTTAAAATCCACATAATATTATATTTTATATCCCCATACGAGATTGGCCTTGGAGAATATTATTATTTTATTATTGTTATGCTGGTGTAGAAAAACTTCTTATTGTAGCTTTAAGACAGTAATCCGTAGACAATGAGAGTGATACATTTAATCAGAAAAAATGTTATCATGATAGATTTAGTATATATAATTTTTTCCCTTAGTTAGAGCTTGGATAAATTCTTTTTTTGAAAAAAAAAAAAAATTTTTGGGTCGACTAAGAGACGACAAAATCCCTGTAGATAAACATAAATTATCATATTCTATAACTAATGTTCAAGTAAATCTACCGTTAGAATTTGATCCAAAATTAATAACTTAATAACCATTAAATTAATGTTGTAATTTAAAAATGGTAATTAAGAATCTCAATAAGTTTCATTTCTGTTATAAAATAAATACTCATTCTCTTCATTTCAACCGTTCATCCTTGTAAGCTGCTCTTTTTTATCAATCAACTCTAGTACTAACAAAAAGTAAAAAATCTACTAATCAAATATGTCTAGCAAAACTCAACAAGCTGGTCCACTATTGCTTTTGGTCACGTGGGTTGCGATATTGGTCTAACCAGGACACGCCCAGTTGCTACCAAGATTTCTGAAAATTTCAGGACTTCCAATAACTTCACAAATTAATCAGTGTTTAGCATCTTTGAGTGGCATTCAAGGGTGCATGTCATCACTTTTTACTTTTCCAATTGGTGGTCTTAACCCTTCCTCTTCCTGATGCAACACATTTGTAAATATCAATAAGATTTGTTGGTCTCTTTTTTTCCCCTTAACCCCTTATACTCCACCTATGATCGAGAACTTCTGCAACATTTAAAAGTCATCTTCACCTCATGCTAAATAATTTCCGTTTCTTCAAATGCAAAAGGAAATCAACCAAATTCTAGTGCTCATAAGTTAGTAAGTTAGTGGAGATTTAATGTTTTATTCAAGTAAGAAGGAAATGCTTGGTTGGGTTACTGAGGTATAAATCTATTTTTGCAATTCATTATAAATCAATTAGAAAATCAAATAGTTTTCTTTTAGTTAATTTCCTTTTCGCTTCTAAGCTATGATTCTCAAGCATTGACATGTGCACATTAGTCTTAACCAACTCCTTTTGTTGGTGCCAACAATGAATTAATTTTTAAGGGGAATTTTATGGTTAATCACTAATGTGATGTTGGCTATTAAATTCACTAAAAGTGTAATGAAATTTTACGGTTAATCCCTTAATGTCCTAAGAACAAAGAGAAAATAAATTACGGAGACGTTAACCAAAAAGAGCCCCACTAAGAAACTAACCAAAAAAAAAAATTATATAGATAAGACATGACCCAAAATTATATTCAAAACTGTATAAGCTAAAGTTACATCGTTATTTATAATTATAAGAAAACTACTAGACCTTCCCCAAAGAGATGATATTAGAACTACCATTTCTATAAATATGCAATTAGAATCATTCTTATATGTGGTTTGGTGATTATTTATTTCTTAAGATTAGTTATGATTGGCGTTCTGTTCTATTTAAGTTAATGAAGGAACACAAAAAATATACAAAGTCTAAGAGTCTAAAAAGGATAGATATTCAATTTGATAAACTCGAAGTTCTAAAAGGGATAGACATCCAATTCTAACAAACTCTGTATTTAATTTTTAAGGAGTAATTATTCTCTTAGTGAATTAAAAACCTCTAAATCATCCTAGTAGGAATTTTTTATTTTCAATGAGTAATGCAAATTCTTTTTGTAGTGTCGATCTGATTTGATGAAGTATTTGTAAACAAAGAATATGCTTGATCAAAAAGCAACGTGAGAATTTATTTTGTTGTAATGAAGCTTTAATTCTTTAAATTAGTAAGAAGACTCGGTCTTTGTTTAATGCACATTCGTCTAATTAAGAAAAAAAGATACCATCGTAGACTTACTATACAAAATTTTGTCCATTAATTGGAGCTTCTATAAGCAGGAGTGAATTATTCTCTAGGAACCTAACATAAATCATCAATTTCGATAAACGTTTAAGTAAATCAACAGTTAGAATTCACTCCAAAATTAACGATTTAGTAACGACTGAGTTAATATTATAAATAGTATTAAAAATAGTATTAAACAAGCTTAATTACTCACATTTCTACTATAGCATAAATAGTCGCTCTATTCGTTTCAATTTTTCATTGCAATAAACTGCTCTTGATCAATTAACTCCTAGTAATACGAAAAGACAAAAAAATTTACCAATCAAACATGTCAGGCAAAGCTCAACAAACCATTCAATTACTGCTTCTGGCCACTTGGATTGCAATGTTGGTGCAACCAAGTCACACCCAGCTATTACCTGGATTTCCAGGAATTCCTGGACTTCCAGGAACTTCTCAAATTAATCAGTGTTTGGCGTCCTTTAATGGTATTGAAGGATGCTTGCTGTCACTTTTCACTTTTCCAATTGGAGGTCTTACCCCTTCCTCTTCTTGTTGTAATGCAATTCTAAATATCAGCAAGAGTTGTTGGTCAGTTTTTTTCCCCTTAGCCCCTTATGCTCCACAACTGATTCAGAACTTTTGCGACACTCCAAAGGCATTCGCAGCATCTCCTAAATGAGTTTCTTTTTTTTTTTTTTTAAATTCAACAGAAATTAACCAATTTTTAGTTCTCCTAAGTCATTAATATAGTGGAGATTTATTGTTTTATTTTATTTTATTATGGCAAAGAGAATATACTTTAGCTATGTGATTGAAGTTTAAATTTATTTTTCCAAATAATTCTAGCCAAAATAAAAATTAATTTTCTTTTAGTGCATTATTTGTTTTCTTATAGACTTCTTCCTTTTTGTTTCAAAGCTATGAATATATAAGCAAGTACATTCTCAGGCTTTCTTTTTTGCTTCAATTCTAATCCCTACAATACATTTTCATATAATTCTTAATGTGTATAATTATAATATTACTTTTACACTAGTGTCACATTTTTAAATTATCTAAAAAATTAACAGGAATTGATCAAATCAGACCATGAGAACAAAGAGAGAATAAATTATGCAGAAATTTTTTATAAAAAAAACCCGCAGAAAACTATCAAGAATACATAATATAAGTACAAATGATTTAGATATTTTTTATAAATATTGAACTATAATGTTATAAATGTTGCAATGTTATAACGTAAATACATCTAAAAGTTTCATAATTGGCTGAATTTAAATATACATGTATATACATATATGTATATATATATATAAACTAAATTCATCTTCTTCAAAAATCCAAAAGAAATCAACTAAAATTAGGTGTATTAAGTGTATCAATAGAGATTTTTAGATTTTAGCTTTATCCAATTTAGGTTTAAATTCATTTTTTCTTTCAATTCTCAGCAAAATAAAGGTTGATACACCCTTTTCTTTTTCTTTGACTTCATTATTCAATTTTTTTGTTCTCACATGCTAAGCATACATGCCAATCAATATTCTAATCGCATATATATATATATATATATATCATCAATTTGAGATGTCCATATTTTTCTTATGTAATTTTTCTAAATGTTAGAGTTTTGGTTATTTTAATTTTCTAAATGTTCTCTTTTTAATATTATAATTAATTTATAATAAATTAATATTTATTTTTTTAAAAAAGATTACCATGTTTCTTTTTAATGAATTTACTAATTAATTTTAAAGAATTTTTTAATTTAAGTTTAAGGTTTTTAAAGTTTTAAACATAGTGCCAAATGCTTTCACAATTTTAAGATTATTATTTTTATATAATTCATATAAATCGCAAATATGTACAAACTCAAAAAAACATATTATTCCTTTAAAAAAAATATATTATAAAAAATAAAATTTAAAATTTAAATTTATAGTACTTTCTAGTTTTAAACACCATGTGTAATTATTCAAAATACTCTAAGTCCTTTTTAATAAATTTTATAGTATTTCAATACATATATACTACCAATTTGTGTTAAAATTTAACCCCAAACTTAATGGCTTAATTAGTAACCACTTCATTAATGGTTTAATTAAAATATGTAGTAAAGAAGTTTTATGATTTGGAGGGTTTTTATTAATAAAAATGGTAATTAAAAACCTAAAATCACCTATTATATAAATACCTACTCTCTTTGTTTCAACCATTCATCCCATTAGCCTTCTCTTTCTCAACCAATTCTTTTTCTTAGAAACTCAACTCCAACCAAGCATGTCAAACAAGACTCAACAACGCATTCTAGTATTACTTACAGTCACATGGATTACAACGTTAATGCTACCCAGTTACTCCCAACTGATACCCGGATTGCCAAGATTTCCATGAATACCAAGATTATTTGGAATTCCAGGACTTTCAGGAACTCTGGGATTACTTAAGATTTTCATGAGTTCCATAAATTCCAGGAACTCTAGAATTGCTTAGAATTAGCAGTAATTTCAGGACTTCCAAAAACTCTAGAATTGCCTAGAATTCCAGAAATTTTAAGAATTCCAAAACTTTCAAGAATTTTAGGACTTCTAGGAATTCTAGGAATTTCAAGACTTTCAAAAACTACAAGATTGCTTACATTTTCAGAACTTTCAGGATTACTTAGATTTCTAGTAGTTCCAGAAATGTCAGGATTTGCTCAGATTAACTAATGTTTTGCATTACTAATTAATATCCAAGGATGTCTGTCATCGCTTTTCACTTTCCCAATTGGGGGTCTCGCCCCTTCCTCTTTATGTTGCAATGAATTTCTAAACATCGGCAAAAATTGTTGGTCTATTATTTTTCCCTTAGCACCAAGTACTCCGCAACTTATTCAAAACTTTTGCAACACTTAAAAGACATCTCCACCACCTCCTGAATGAGTTCATCTCCTTTAAGCCCCATGAAAAATCAACTAATTTTTAGTACTCCAAATTCAGTTCTTCATTGGAGATTTAAGATTTTATTTTATTTTATTTTGATTAAAAAATATTTGATCAAGTATTAGAATGTACGGAATAAACTTATTAAAATTTGTTCTCAGTTTTAATAAATTTTATAAATAAGTAATACAAAAAATTTTAAAAGCCATAGAATATTATATTTTATGTCTCCATGCAAGATTGGCATCGGAGAATATTATTTATTATTATTATTATTATTTTAATCAACTCAAACAAACATCTGTACTGTGAACAAGGAAGAAAAACAACTATTTTGTTTCTATTCATCAAGTAATAATATATATGCATACATACATATACATGTGTAGAAAAACTTCTTAATGCAGCTTGAAGAGAGTAATCCATAATCAATGAAGTCATGCATTTAATTAGGAAAAAATGGTATCATGAAAGATTTAGTATATATAATTTTCTCTATTAATTGGATAAATTTTTTTTTTTTAAATCCTTTTAGTGTAGAATAAGAACCAATAAAATCCATAAAGATAAACATAAATTTTCAGGTTCTACAGTGAATGTTCAAAGTAATTCTCTTAGTGAATTAAAAACTTCTAAATCATCTTAGTATGAATTTTTTATTTTCAATGAGTAATGCAAATTCTTTTTATAGTGTCAATCTGATTTGATGAAGTATTAGTAAACAAAGAATATGCTTGATCAAAAAGCAAGGTGAGAATTTATTTTGTTATAATGAAGCTTTAATTCTTTAAATTAGTATGAAGACTCAGTCTTTGTTTAATGCACATTCGTCTAATTAGGAAAAAAAGATATCATGGTAGGCTTACTATACAAAATTTTGTCAATTAATTGGTGTAACAACCCCAAAAATTAAAAAGGAAATGTATATATAAATTTTGAGTGCGGAAGCGAAATAAAAAGTTCTGACTAATATCCCTTACACAATAACCGAAATGTACTAACAATATGAAAGAATAAGTTAACTATAGGAAATACTAGAAATGAAATACTATAAAGAAAACTATAAAATATTTAGGCATCTACTTGCCGTCTTTCTGCGGAATGGGCTCGTGAACCAAGTCCTCCTTATATGAAATAGTTAAGTAAGGATGTCACACTATATCACTGTCACAAAAGTAAAGGTTGGTAGAAAAACAAAAACGACCAATGGAGTACAATTTTTAACAAATTCATTAATCAATAATAAAACCATTTACTATCCACTTACCTCGGTGAGATTTATGAAAATGACCCATAGAAACAATAACATCAAAGATATCATAAATTCATACATACTCTGTAACATAGCACATGTCATACTTTTATTTTTCAATCATCAAACAATAATTTTCCTCTTTTATCAGCCTACCAGTATCAATGGGGATCCATAGGGGTCCCCGCTACACGTGAAACATTAAGTTAAATAACTTAATTCCAGAGCCGTCCCCATACCCCATTCGGTATGGGTGCCAAAACATTTAAAGTCTTCATACCTCATCCGGTATGAGACAACGTTCCCGATAGGGTTCCCTATGGAGCTGGTCCGTCCACCATCTCTCAGGATATCTAGTGAGACTATCAACTTATTCATTTATCAATTCACATACCTTTTTCCATTCTTTTCTTAGTTTTCTATTTCTCACATAAATGTGAACACTTAAACAAGTAACGTGCATTCAACGAGGCAAGCATACACTAAATCCACGAAACCAAGCAACAGTGAAGTAAACAGTGATTCATGCATCCGAAACCATAGAATAAATAAGCCACCTATCGTAACGCATTTAAAACCATAAAATAAATAAAACAGGAACTGACCGAAAAGTATATCAGATTCGGGCTCCATTAGCAACCTTAAGTAATTACGTGTATCTATATAATTCATAAAATACAGTTTTATCATTCAATTGAACTTTAATTCCACGATAGGAAATAGGGTGAGAGAACCTTACTTGATTCGAAGTCTAAAATCGATTTTTTACTGCGCCTACGGGTAGTCCCTAGATTCCCTGAATTTTTTTTTTTGGGAACTGAAACGCACTTACAGTACCTGCACATGTCCCCAAATAACTCAAAATCACATTCAGGGTCTACTCGACCAATTTTGAAATTCCGTCATGGCGGTGATCCGCCTTGGGTTAGTTGTTTTCGACCGTTTTCGGCCGAATTCGGCCAAACTTGTATTAGTTCCTGTGATAAAATACCCATAGGGCCCTCGGTGGGCTGAAAAAATATCGAAAATCGAAACTTATCGGCGGCAGGGCTCTCCGGTGCAGTGGCTCCGCCGGCTCGAGTCGCAATTTGGTGTTTTACTCCAGTCAACCTGTAGAGGAAGGAACGATGGTCATAATGGTGTAAAAATTACATCGAGTGGGAATTGGGAAGGGCTTCATCGGAGGCAAAAACTGAAAAAACCCGCGGCAGCGACATTGGGCTTCGGCGGTATTTTCTGGCTAATTGGCCGGTGTTTTGGCTCTGATTTAGCCATAGGTGGGTTTAGAATCGAAAGCATAGAAGGAAGTACTACTGAAATCAGTTGCACAATCACTCCCAACTTTCTGTATGGGGGTCTTAAGCTGCCTGTTGGACCGTGCGATGAACTCTAGAAAATGATGAACAACTTTTTGTGGGGCTCGAAGCGTGATGGGTGACCGAATATGTGCTGGATGGCAATTATACAGTGCAGTCGTCATACAATTGCCAGCATGAGTTATGTGAAAAGAATGATGCGGACGGACCAAATATCTGGAAGTTAGCGTGGAGTGCGGTCATCCAGGCGAAAGTGAAAAAACGTTATGTGGAGGCTTCTTAATTGTAACCTTCCGGTGAAATCACAATTGAAAGAGAAAGGCATAGATGTAGACACAACATGTGCTCAGTGGGGCTGTGCAGAGTCGGCACATCATGTTTTTTTTTTTACCGTGAAAGGGCACGAAGATGTTGGGCGCACCTAGGAATTCGGGTCCCCGAAGGTCATTCCATGGATACGCAGAGTTAGGTGACACAGCTGGTTAGCTCCCGCACTAAGAAGGAGATTGAGGAGATATTCTGTGGGCTATGGCGTATATGGCTGGAAAAGAATGAAGTGATGTGGTCGGAGAAGTTGTAGATGGCCCCAACAACGGTTCAATTGATCCACAAATTCCTCCGCGCTTGGTAGCAAGCACTCTCAATTCATAAGAGTGGCCTAGAGAGCCAGATAAGGAGCCCGGAAACTACACCCCCATGGCAAGCCCCTGATGCGGGCTACTGGAAACGTAATGTTGATGTTTTTACGTAGGATTCTAGTATAGGGGAATTATTCGTAATTCTGAGGGTGAGGCACTAGTTGCATTTACTGTTGTCTTGAGGAACTGCACATCGCCGTTCGTAGCCAAATTATTGGGCTGTAGGAATGCAATTTAGTATTTACTTCACCAAGTCCAAGGTGTGGGCATTGTTGAAGTCGACGCTCAGAAGGTGTATAAAATTTTATCCCGCAATGAGAATGATAACTCGGAATATAATTTTATTCTTACTGATTGCTGTGAAATGCTAACTTCGAGACCGGATATAAATATCAGTTGGGCCGGCATGATTGTAATGTTATAGCCCACGAACTCGGCCGACTGTCAAGCTCTGTTCATCATTTCCATGTTCGGGAGACATTACCCAATGTGATATTTGCACTACTTAATTAATTAATGCATTATTTTTTTTTTTTTAAAATATATTATTAAAAACATATTTTAAAATTCAAATTTATTATACTTTCTAATTTTAAACACCATGAGTAATTATCCACAATAATTTAAGTCATTTTTAATAATTTTTATAGTATTTAAATATATATAATAAAATGTTAAAATTTAAATCCAAAATTAATGGCTTAATTAGTAACCACTTACCTAATGGTTTAATTAAAAGATAACAGTAAAGAAAATTTATGGTTTGAGGGGTTTTATTAATAAAAATACTAATTGAAAACCTAAAATCACTATTATATAAACACCAACTCTCTTTATTTCAACCATTCATCCCATTAGCCTTCTCTTCATCAACCAATTCTTTTTCCGTCGGAACATAACTCCAATCAAGCATGTCAAGCAAGGCTCAACAAAGCATTATAGTATTGTTTATAGTTACATGGATTACAACGTTGATGCCATTAACCTACTCTCAACTAATACCAGGATTGCCTAGATTTCCAGGATTACCTGGAATTCCGGGAACACCAGGACTTCCGGGAATTCCTAAAATTTCTGGACTTCCCGGAACTCCGGGACTTCCAGGGATTCCAGGAATTCCGGGACTTCCGGGAACTCCAGGACTTTCGGGAATTCCGGGACTACCGAGAACTCTGGGACTACCGGGAATTCCAGGAATTCCGGGTCCGGGAGTTCCCGGAATTCCGGGACTACCGAGAACTCTGGGACTACCGGGAATTCCAGGAATTCCGGGACTTCCGGGAACTCCGGGACTACCGGGAATTCCAGGAATTCCGGGACTTCCGGGAACTCCGGGACTACCGGGAATTCCAGGAATTCCGGGACTTCCGGGAACTCCGGGACTATCTGGAATTCCGGAACTCCCGGGAACTCCAGGACTTCCTGGAATTCCGAGACTTCCGCGAATTCCTGGAATTCCGGAAACTCCAGGACTTCCAGGATTGCCTAGATTTTCAGGAGTTCTAGGAATTCCAAGACTTCCAGGAATTTCAGGATTGCCTAGATTTTCAAGGATTCCAGGAGTTCCAGGAACTCCAGAATTTGCTCAGATTAACCGGTGTTTTGCGTCACTAAATAGCATTCAGCGATGTCTGCCATCGCTTTTCACTTACCCAATTAGTGGTCTCACCCCTTCCTCTTCATGCTGCAATGCATTTTTAAATATCAACGAAAATTGTTGGTCATTTATTTTCCCCTTAGTCCCAAATACTCCACAACTTATTCAGAACTTTTGCAACACTCAAAAAGCATCTCCACCACCTCTTGAATGAGTTCAGCTTTTTCAAGCCCCATGGAAAATCAACCAATTTCTAAGTACCCTAAATTAAGTAATTCATTGGAGATTTAAGATTTTATTGTATTTTCTTCTGATAAAGAAATGTTTAGTTTGTTGAATTGAGCTTAAATAGTTTTGTTTAATGCAAGTAATTCTATCATAAATAAAAATTGAAAAACATTAATTTAGTTCATTTTCTATTTTCTTACATTTGTTTTTCTTTTTTCTTTTCAACGTATCTATATATATAGTTATTTTTGCTTCTCAACACATATATAGTTAAATATATTATCAACCATCATCAATAGATCAGTATTAATAGAATTTGCTCCTAATAGATCCAACGGCTTGTTATAATCCCAGTAAATCTTACAATTGAATTTCATATTAGTCTTGAAATATATAATTATCATATGATTAAATAATATTAAAGGTACTAATAATTCATATCAAAGAGATAAAGTATTTTTGATACGATATTCACAACATTCAAAATTTTCAAAATATTAAATATTTTTCTGACCATTCAAAATCATCAAAGAGATTCGTGAGAACTATTATTTATGTATAAACGTAATTAGATATTTTTCTTATACCTCTTTAAATACTTTACAGAAGGACATATACAATATCTCAATGAAATCAAAGGTTATATGGTTAGGAAGAATTACTTATTTCGTATTTAAATATATCATTGAAAATCTTATTGAGAAACACATTCACCGAGATATACAATACTATGTATGCAAAATGTAATAACATTTATTTAGTTATTTATTCAACAAAGTGTATAGTTAGTATATACCTCCTATATATACACGCAAAAACATAACATCAGATTCTAAAGATTTCCTCATTTTCAATTAAAAAAAAATGCAATTTTTGTTTTAGTGTTTTGACAGAGTTTGATTAAGTATTAGAATGCAAAGAACAAACTTAACAACATGAATTTGTTCTCAGTTTTAATAAGTTCTATAAATATGTATTAAGAGAAAGTTTAAAATCCACATAATATTATATTTTATATCCCCATACGAGATTGGCCTAGGAGAATATTATTATTTTATTATTGTTATGCGGGTGTAGAAAAACTTCTTATTGTAGCTTTAAGACAGTAATCCGTAGACAATGAGAGTGATACATTTAATCAAAAAAAATGTTATCATGATAGATTTAGTATATATAATTTTTTTCCTTAGTTAGAGCTTGGATAAATTCTTTTTTTTTTAAAAAAAAATATTTTTTGGGTAGACTAAGAGACGACAAAATCCCTGTAGATAAATATAAATGATCATATTCTATAACTAATGTTCAAGTAAATCTACCGTTAGAATTTGATCCAAAATTAATAACTTAATAACCATTAAATTAATGTTGTAATTTAAAAATGGTAATTAAGAATCTCAATAAGTTTCATTTCTGTTATAAAATAAATACTCATTCTCTTCATTTCAACCGTTCATCCTTGTAAGCTGCTCTTTTTTATCAATCAACTCTAGTACTAACAAAAAGTAAAAAATCTACTAATCAAATATGTCTAGCAAAACTCAACAAGCTGGTCCACTATTGCTTTTGGTCACATGGGTTGCGATATTGGTCTAACCAGGACACGCCCAGTTGCTACCAAGATTTCTGAAAATTTCAGGACTTCCAATAACTTCACAAATTAATCAGTGTTTAGCATCTTTGAGTGGCATTCAAGGGTGCATGTCATCACTTTTTACTTTTCCAATTGGTGGTCTTAACCCTTCCTCTTCCTGCTGCAACACATTTGTAAATATCAATTATAAATATCAATAAGATTTGTTGGTCTCTTTTTTTCCCCTTAACCCCTTATACTCCACCACTGATCGAGAACTTCTGCAACATTTAAAAGTCATCTTCACCTCATGCTAAATAATTTCCGTTTCTTCAAACGCAAAAGGAAATCAACCAAATTCTAGTGCTCATAAGTTAGTAAGTTAGTGGAGATTTAATGTTTTATTCAAGTAAGAAGGAAATGCTTGGTTGGGTTAATGAGGTATAAATCTATTTTTGCAATTCATTATAAATAAATTAGAAAATCAAATAATTTTCTTTTAGTTAATTTCCTTTTTGCTTCTAAGCTATGATTCTCAAGCATTGACATGTGCACATTAGTCTTAACCAACTCCTTTTGTTGGTGCCAACAATGAATTAATTTTTAAGGGGAATTTTATGGTTAATCACTAATGTGATGTTGGCTATTAAATTCACTAAAAAGTGTAATGAAATTTTACGGTTAATCGCTTAATGTCCTAAGAACAAAGAGAAAATAAATTACGGAGACGTTAACCAAAAAGAGCCCCACTAAGAAACTAACCAAAAAAAAAAAATTATACAGATAAGACATGACCCAAAATTATATTCAAAACTGTATAAGCTAAAGTTACATCGTTATTTATAATTATAAGAAAACTACTAGACCTTCCCCAAAGAGATGATATTAGAACTACCATTTCTATAAATATGCAATTAGAATCATTCTTATATGTGGTTTGGTGATTATTTATTTCTTAAGATTAGTTATGATTGGCGTCCTGTTCTATTTAAATTAATGAAGGAACACAAAAAATATACAAAGTCTAAGAGTCTAAAAAGGATAGATATTCAATTTGATAAACTCGAAGTTCTAAAAGGGATAGACATCCAATTCTAACAAACTCTGTATTTAATTTTTAAGGAGTAATTATTCTCTTAGTGAATTAAAAACCTCTAAATCATCCTAGTAGGAATTTTTTATTTTCAATGAGTAATGCAAATTCTTTTTGTAGTGTCGATCTGATTTGATGAAGTATTTGTAAACAAAGAATATGCTTGATCAAAAAGCAACGTGAGAATTTATTTTGTTGTAATGAAGCTTTAATTCTTTAAATTAGTAAGAAGACTCGGTCTTTGTTTAATGCACATTCGTCTAATTAGGAAAAAAAGATATCATGGTAGACTTACTATACAAAATTTTGTCCATTAATTGGAGCTTCTATAAACAAGAGTGAATTATTCTATAGGAATCTAACATAAATCATCAGTTTCAATAAAATTTAAGTAAATCAACAATTAGAATTCACTCCAAAATTAATGATTTAGTAACAACTGAGTTAATGTTATAAATAGTATTAAAAATAATATTAAAGAAGCTTAGTTACTCACATTTCTACTATAGCATAAATAGTCACTCTATTCGTTTTAATTTTTCATTGCAATAGGCTGCTCTTGATCAATTAACTCCTAGTAATACGAAAAGACAAAAAAATTTACCAGTCAAACATGTCACGCAAAGCTCAACAAGCCATTCAATTACTGCTTCTGGCCACTTGGATTGCAATGTTGGTGCAACCAAGTCACACCCAGCTATTACCTGGATTTCCAGGAATTCCTGGACTTCCAGGAACTTCTCAAATTAATCAGTGTTTGGCGTCCTTTAATGGTATTGAAGGATGCTTGCTGTCACTTTTCACTTTTCCAATTGGAGGTCTTACCCCTTCCTCTTCTTGTTGTAATGCAATTCTAAATATCAGCAAGAGTTGTTGGTCAGTTTTTTTCCCCTTAGCCCCTTATGCTCCACAACTGATTCAGAACTTTTGCGACACTCCAAAGGCATTCGCAGCATCTCCTAAATGAGTTTCTTTTTTTTTTTTTTTATTTTAAATTCAACAGAAATTAACCAATTTTTAGTTCTCCTAAGTCATTAATATAGTGGAGATTTATGGTTTTATTTTATTTTATTATGGCAAAGAGAATATACTTTAGCTATGTGATTGAAGTTTAAATTTATTTTTCCAAATAATTCTAGCGAAAATAAAAATTAATTTTCTTTTAGTGCATTATTTGTTTTCTTATAGACTTCTTCCTTTTTGTTTCAAAGCTATGAATATATAAGCAAGTACATTCTCAGGCTTTCTTTTTTGCTTCAATTCTAATCCCTACAATACATTTTCATATAATTCTTAATGTGTATAATTATAATATTACTTTTACACTAGTGTCACATTTTTAAATTATCTAAAAAATTAACAGGAATTGATCAAATCAGGCCATGAGAACAAAGAGAGAATAAATTATGCAGAAATTTTTTATAAAAAAAACCCGCAGAAAACTATCAAGAATACATAATATAAGTACAAATGATTTAGATATTTTTTATAAATATTGAACTATAATGTTATAAATGTTGCAATGTTATAACGTAAATATATCTAAAAGTTTCATAATTGGCTGAATTTAAATATACATGTATATACACTAAATTCATCTTCTTCAAAAATCCAAAAGAAATCAACTAAAATTAGGTGTATTAAGTGTATCAATAGAGATTTTTAGATTTTAGCTTTATCCAATTTAGGTTTAAATTCATTTTTTCTTTCAATTCTCAGCAAAATAAAGGTTGATACACCCTTTTCTTTTTCTTTGACTTCACTATTCAATTTTTTTGTTCTCACATGCTAAGCATACATGCCAATCAATATTCTAATCGCATATATATATATATACATATCATCAATTTGAGATGTCCATATTTTTCTTATGTAATTTTTCTAAATGTTAGAGTTTTGGTTATTTTAATTTTCTAAATGTTCTCTTTTCAATATTATAATTAATTTATAATAAATTAATATTTATTTTTTAAAAAAAGATTACCATGTTTCTTTTTAATGAATTTACTAATTAATTTTAAAGAATTTTTTAATTTAATTTTAAGGTCTTTAAAGTTTTAAACATAGTGCCAAATGCTTTCACAATTTTAAGATTATTATTTTTATATAATTCATATAAATCGCAAATATGTACAATGTAACAGCCCCGGAAAATATAAAAAAAGAAATGAGTATTTAAATATATCGAATGCGGAAGCGAGATCAAAATTTCAGTTAACATCCCTTACACGAAAAACAAAAAAAAACGTACTTAAAATATAAAAGGTTAAACTAACTAAGAAAGAAAACTCGACAATAAACTATGCGTATGACTACAGAGTCTCTAGGCATCCCCTTCGTCGTCCTCCTGCGGAACGGGCTCGGGAACCATGTCTTCCTGATCTGAAATGGTTAATTAAGGAGTGAGCTACACTAGCCCAGTAAGAACATCACGATATCTCACCGTCACGGAGATAAAGGTGGGTAGAAAACCACAAAAAGACCAATGGAGCATAATTTACAACAAACTCGTTTATTTACATAAAAACCTTTACCATCCACTTACCTTGGTGGAATTTATGAAAACAATATGAGAAAAACAATAACATCATCATAATCATTGAATAATCTAAGCTGTAAAACATAACACTTATCACGCCTCTTGTAATTCAATCATTGTACAACATATCTCTTTTCTCATTTACCAGCCTACTAGTATCCGTGGGGGTCCATAGGGGTTCCGCTACCCGTTAATCTTTAACATTCATAATCAGTTTCCAGGGCCGTCCCCATACCCCGTCCGGTATGGGCGCCAAAACCATGAACCTCAATACCCCGTCCGGTATGGGCACCAAAACCATAAGATCTCCATACCTCGTCCGGCATGTGAGACCACAATCCCGGTAGGGTTCCCTACGGACCCGGTCCGTCCACCATCTCCCAGGATATCTAGTCAGGCTAACCCCATCATACAATTATCAGTCCACACAATCTTTCATTTTCCTTTTCCTCAATAAGCATCATCAATTCACATACAAACAAGCAACAATAGTTCATGCCAAACAGACAACATACAGTATCGGTTTTTCAGTCATTCAACTCATGATTAATAAAAACGTAGTAAATGCACACAAATCTGTAAAATAAACACATCAAACCTCATTTTGCATTTAAAGCTGTAAACAGGCCAAATAACAGTAAACCACCAATCACACTAGACTCGGGCTCCATTAGCTACCGTAAGCAATTTCACACATGCGTTAATTCAAGAAATACCGTTTTATCATTTTGAACTTTAATACCGTGATAGGAAATAGGGTGAGGGGTCCTTACTTGTTTTCGGGATCCGAATACGATTCACAGTGCGCCTGCAGGCCGTCCCTAATTTTCCCTGAATTTTTCCTGGGGAACTGAAACACACTAACAGTACCTGCACGTGTTCCAAAAAAAATCCAAATTAGGCCCAGGGCCCCTTTCGGACCAAATCGCAACTCCGGCACGGCGGCTCTGCCGTGCTCCGGCGACGGCGCCGCCGCTGGCGGCGGCAAGTCGCCTCGGGTTGGCTGTTTTCGGCCGTTTTCGGCCGAATTCGGCCACGCTCGCATTGGTCCTTGTCAGAAAACAACCCTAGGGCCCTCGGGGGGCCAAAAAATTACGGAAAAACGGAGCTTACCGGCGGCGGCGCTCTCGGGTGCAGCGGCTCTCCGGCGAGGTTCGTGTTTTGGTGATTCGGCTCCGGTCAACCTGTAGAGAAAAGAATGGTGATCACGGTGATATAAAAATTGCATCGAACGGAGGCCGGGAAGGGCCTCGTCGGAGGCAAAAACCGAGAGGGGCGCGGCGGCGTCGCTGGGTTTCGGCCGCGTATTCCGGCCGTTTGGCCGGGATTTCGGCCTCAATTTGGCCATAGGAGGAATCAGCGGAGAAAAACGAGTCGGGGGTATGAAATTTACCTCGATCGGCGGTCGGAAATTTCCCCGGTGCGGCGGCGAGTGGCGGCGGGTGGCGGCGGTCGACCTCTGGTTCGTCTTCTCCGGCGAGCGGCTGGCGGCTAGGGTTTTTGGTCTGGTGTGGAGGTTCTATTTATAACCCCTTGCCTTTTGATCACAGCCGTTCATTTCGTTTTAATCTGAGCCGTTCGTTTTTGATTGAATCTGGGCCGTCCGATCGCGTGATTGATCTGGGCCGTCGGATCGCACCCACGCGGATCGCCAACGTGGCTCCTTTCGGAGTGACGCGATCTTGCCACGTGGCAGGCCCTGGTTGGCCGGGACTGCTGACCGGGCCTGCTGACGTGGCTGCTGACGTGGCACCCCCTTTTTTTTTTTTTTTTTTTTTTTTTTTCTTTTTTCCGGGTGCTACATACAAACTCAAAAAAACATATTATTCCTTTAAAACAAATATATTACAAAAAATAAAATTTAAAATTTAAATTTATAGTACTTTCTAATTTTAAACACCATGTGTAATTATTCAAAATACTCTAAGTCCTTTTTAATAAATTTTATAGTATTTCAATACATATATACTAACAATTTGTGTTAAAATTTAACCCCAAACTTAATGGCTTAATTAGTAACCACTTCATTAATGGTTTAATTAAAATATGTAGTAAAGAAGTTTTATGATTTGGAGGGTTTTTATTAATAAAAATGGTAATTAAAAACCTAAAATCACCTATTATATAAATACCTACTCTCTTTGTTTCAACCATTCATCCCATTAGGCTTCTCTTTCTCAACCAATTCTTTTTCTTAGAAACTCAACTCCAACCAAGCATGTCAAACAAGACTCAACAACGCATTCTAGTATTACTTATAGTCACATGGATTACAACGTTAATGCTACCCAGTTACTCCCAACTGATACCCGGATTGCCAAGATTTCCATGAATACCAAGATTATTTGGAATTCCAGGACTTTCAGGAACTCTGGGATTACTTAAGATTTTCATGAGTTCCATAAATTCCAGGAACTCTAGAATTGCTTAGAATTAGTAGTAATTTCAGGACTTCCAAGAACTCTAGAATTGCCTAGAATTCTAGAAATTTTAAGAATTCCAGAACTTTCAAGAATTTTAGGACTTCTAGGAATTCTAGGAATTTCAAGACTTTCAGAAACTACAAGATTGCTTACATTTTCAGAACTTTCAGGATTACTTAGATTTCCAGTAGTTCCAGAAATGTCAGGATTTGCTCAGATTAACTAATGTTTTGCATTACTAAGTAATATCCAAGGATGTCTGTCATCGCTTTTCACTTTCCCAATTGGGGGTCTCGCCCCTTCCTCTTTATGTTGCAATGAATTTCTAAACATCGGCAAAAACTGTTGGTCTATTATTTTTCCCTTAGCACCAAGTACTCCACAACTTATTCAAAACTTTTGCAACACTCAAAAGACATCTCCACCACCTCTTGAATGAGTTCATCTCCTTTAAGCCCCATGAAAAATCAACTAATTTTTAGTACTCCAAATTCAATTCTTCATTGGAGATTTAAGATTTTATTTTATTTTATTTTGATTAAAAAATATTTAATTTGATGAATTGAGCTTAAATTGTTTTCTTTAATGCAAGTAAATTTACCATAAGTAAAAATTGAAAAACTTTAATTTAGTTCATTTTTTTATTTTCTTAGTCTTTTTCTTCTTTATTTCTCAATGTATCTATAAATATATATATATATAGTTATTTTTGCTTCTCAATGTATCAACCATCAATAGATCAGTATCAATGGAATTTGCTCCTAATTAATCCAACGGCCACGTTTGCTTCGATTTTTGTTATAATCCTAGTAAATCTTACAATTGAATTTCATATTAGTCTTGAAATATATAATTATCATATGATTAAATAAATATTAAAGTTATTAATAATTCATATCAAAGACAAAGTATTTTTGATACGATATTCACAATAAGAGAACTATTATTTCTATATAAATGCGATTAGATATTTTTCTGACCATTCGAAATCAACAAAGAGATGCATGAGAACTATTAGTTTTATATAAACGCGATTAGATATTTTTTCTTATAGCTTTTTAAATACTTTACGGAGCATATACAATATCTTAATAAAATCGAAGGGTGCTATGTAGTTAGAAAGAATTACTTAGTTCATATTAAATATATAATTGAAAATCTTATTGAGAAATATATTCTCAGATAAACTCAATACTATGTATGCCAAATGTAATAAGACACATTTAGTAATTTATTCGACATGGTATATAATTAGTTTTTACGTATTATATATACATGCACACACATAACAGTAGATTCTAAACATTTCCTCAATTTCAATTACGAAAATGCAATTTTTTTTATAGTGTTTTGAGGAGTCTGATCAAGTATTAGAATGTACGGAATAAACTTATTAAAATTTGTTCTCAGTTTTAATAAATTTTATAAATAAGTAATACAAAAAATTTTAAAAGCCATAGAATATTATATTTTATGTCTCCATGCAAGATTGGCATCGGAGAATATTATTTATTATTATTATTATTATTTTAATCAACTCAAACAAACATCTGTACTGTGAACAAGGAAGAAAAACAACTATTTTGTTTCTATTCATCAAGTAATAATATATATGCATACATACATATACATGTGTAGAAAAACTTCTTAATGCAGCTTGAAGAGAGTAATCCATAATCAATGAAGTCATGCATTTAATTAGGAAAAAATGGTATCATGAAAGATTTAGTATATATAATTTTCTCTATTAATTGGATAAATTTTTTTTTTTTAAATCCTTTTAGTGTAGAATAAGAACCAATAAAATCCATAAAGATAAACATAAATTTTCAGGTTCTACAGTGAATGTTCAAAGTAATTCTCTTAGTGAATTAAAAACTTCTAAATCATCTTAGTATGAATTTTTTATTTTCAATGAGTAATGCAAATTCTTTTTATAGTGTCAATCTGATTTGATGAAGTATTAGTAAACAAAGAATATGCTTGATCAAAAAGCAAGGTGAGAATTTATTTTGTTATAATGAAGCTTTAATTCTTTAAATTAGTATGAAGACTCAGTCTTTGTTTAATGCACATTCGTCTAATTAGGAAAAAAATATATCATGGTAGGCTTACTATACAAAATTTTGTCAATTAATTGGTGTAACAACCCCGAAAATTAAAAAGGAAATGTATATATAAATTTTGAGTGCGGAAGCGAAATAAAAAGTTCTGACTAATATCCCTTACACAATAACCGAAATGTACTAACAATATGAAAGAATAAGTTAACTAAAGGAAATACTAGAAATGAAATACTATAAAGAAAACTATAAAATATTTAGGCATCTACTTGCCGTCTTCCTGCGGAATGGGCTCGTGAACCAAGTCCTCCTTATATGAAATAGTTAAGTAAGGATGTCACACTATATCACTGTCACAAAAGTAAAGGTTGGTAGAAAAACAAAAACGACCAATGGAGTACAATTTTTAACAAATTCATTAATCAATAATAAAACCCTTTACTATCCACTTACCTCGGTGAGATTTATGAAAATGACCCGTAGAAACAATAACATCAAAGATATCATGAATTCATACATACTCTGTAACATAGCACATGTCATACTTTTATTTTTCAATCATTAAACAATAATTTTCCTCTTTTATCAGCCTACCAGTATCAATGGGGATCCATAGGGGTCCCCGCTACACGTGAAACATTAAGTTAAATAACTTAATTCCAGAGCCGTCCCCATACCTCGTTCGGTATGGGTGCCAAAACATTTAAAGTCTTCATACCTCATCCGGTATGAGACAACGTTCCCGATAGGGTTCCCTATGGAGCTGGTCCGTCCACCATCTCCCAGAATATCTAGTGAGACTATCAACTTATCCATTTATCAATTCACATACCATTTTCCATTCTTTTCTTAGTTTTCTATTTCTCACATAAATGTGAACACTTAAACAAGTAACGTGCATTCAACGAGGCAAGCATACACTAAATCCACGAAACCAAGCAACAGTGAAGTAAACAGTGATTCATGCATCCGAAACCATAGAATAAATAAGCCACCTATCGTAACGTATTTAAAACCATAAAATAAATAAAACAGGAACTGACCGAAAAGTATATCAGATTCGGGCTCCATTAGCAACCTTAAGTAATTACGTGTATCTATATAATTCATAAAATACAGTTTTATCATTCAATTGAACTTTAATTTCACGATAGAAAATAGGGTGAGGGATCCTTACTTGATTCGAAGTCTAAAATCGATTTTTCACTGCGCCTACGGGTAGTCCCTAGATTCCCTGAATTTTTTTTTTTGGGAACTGAAACGCACTTACGGTACCTGCACATGTCCCCAAATAACTCAAAATCACATTCAGGGCCTACTCGACAAATTTTAAAATTCCGTCACGGCGGTGATCCGCCTTGGGTTGGTTGTTTCCGACCGTTTTCGGCCGAATTCGGCCAAACTTGTATTGGTTCCTGTGATAAAATACCCATAGGGCCCTCGGTGGGCTGAAAAAATATCGAAAATCGAAACTTATCGGCGGCAGGGCTCTCCGGTGCAGTGGCTCCGCCGGCTCGAGTCGCGATTTGGTGTTTTACTCCAGTCAACCTGTAGAGGAAGGAACGATGGTCATAATGGTGTAAAAATTACATCGAACGGGAATCGGGAAGGGCTTCATCGGAGGCAAAAACTGAAAAAACCCGCGGCAGCGACATTGGGCTTCGGCGGTGTTTTCTGGCTAATTGGCCGGTGTTTTGGCTCTGATTTAGCCATAGGTGGGTTTAGAATCGAAAGCATAGAAGGAAGTACTACTGAAATCAGTTGCACAATCACTCCCAACTTTCTGTATGGGGCTCTTAAGCTTCCTGTTGGACCGTGCGATGAACAACTTTTTGTGGGGCTCGAAGCGTGATGGGTGACCGAATATGTGCTGGATGGCAATTATACAGTGCAGTCGTCATACAGTTGCCAGCATGAGGTATGTGCAAAGAATGATGCGGACGGACCAAATATCTGGAAGTTAGCGTGGAGTGCGGTCATCCAGGCGAAAGTGAAAAAACGTTATGTGGAGGCTTCTTAATTGTAACCTTCCGGTGAAATCACAATTGAAAGAGAAAGGCATAGATGTAGACACAACATGTGCTCAGTGGGGCAGTGCAGAGTCGGCACATCATGTTTTTTTTTTTACCGTGAAAGGGCACGAAGATGTTGGGCGCACCTAGGAATTCGGGTCCCCGAAGGTCATTCCATGGATACGCAGAGTTAGGTGACACAGCTGGTTAGCTCCCGCACTAAGAAGGAGATTGAGGAGATATTCTGTGGGCTATGGCGTATATGGCTGGAAAAGAATGAAGTGATGTGGTCGGAGAAGTTGTAGATGGCCCCAACAACGGTTCAATTGATCCACAAATTCCTCCGCGCTTGGTAGCAAGCACGCTCAATTCATAAGAGTGGCCTAGAGAGCCAGATAAGGAGCCCGAAAACTACACCCCCGTGGCAAGCCCCTGATGCGGGCTACTGGAAACGTAATGTTGATGTTTTTACGTAGGATTCTAGTATAGGGGAATTATTCGTAATTCTGAGGGTGAGGCACTAGTTGCATTTACTGTTGTCTTGAGGAACTGCACATCGCCGTTCGTAGCCAAATTATTGGGCTGTAGGAATGCAATTTAGTATTTACTTCACCAAGTCCAAGGTGTGGGCATTGTTGAAGTCGACGCTCAGAAGGTGTATAAAATTTTATCCCGCAATGAGAATGATAACTCGGAATATAGTTTTATTCTTACTGATTGCTGTGAAATGCTAACTTCGAGACCGGATATAAATATCAGTTGGGCCGGCATGATTGTAATGTTATAGCCCACGAACTCGGCCGACTGTCAAGCTCTGTTCATCATTTCCATGTTCGGGAGACATTACCCAATGTGATATTTGCACTACTTAATTAATTAATGCATTATTTTTTTTTAAAAAAAATATATTATTAAAAACATATTTTAAAATTCAAATTTATTATACTTTCTAATTTTAAACACCATGAGTAATTATCCACAATAATTTAAGTCATTTTTAATAATTTTTATAGTATTTAAATATATATAATAAAATGTTAAAATTTAAATCCAAAATTAATGGCTTAATTAGTAACCACTTACCTAATGGTTTAATTAAAAGATAACAGTAAAGAAAATTTATGGTTTGAGGGGTTTTATTAATAAAAATACTAATTGAAAACCTAAAATCACTATTATATAAACACCAACTCTCTTTGTTTCAACCATTCATCCCATTAGCCTTCTCTTCATCAACCAATTCTTTTTCCGTCGGAACATAACTCCAATCAAGCATGTCAAGCAAGGCTCAACAAAGCATTATAGTATTGTTTATAGTTACATGGATTACAACGTTGATGCCATTAACCTACTCTCAACTAATACCAGGATTGCCTAGATTTCCAGGATTACCTGGAATTCCGGGAACACCAGGACGTCCGGGAATTCCTAAAATTCCTGGACTTCCCGGAACTCCGGGAATTTCCGGAATTCCGGGACTACCGGGAACTCCGGGACTACCGGGAATTCCAGGAATTCCGGGACTTCCGGGAACTCTAGGACTTCCTGGAATTCCGGGACTTCCGGGAACTCCAGGACTTCCTGGAATTCCGGGACTTCCGGGAACTCCAGGACTTCCGGGAATTCCGGGACTTCCGGAAACTCCAGGACTTCCTGGAATTCCGGGACTTCCGCGAATTCCTGGAATTCCGGAAACTCCAGGACTTCCAGGAACTCCAGGATTGCCTAGATTTTCAGGAATTCCAAGACTTCCAGGAATTTCAGGATTGCCTAGATTTCCAAGGATTCCAGGAGTTCCAGGAACTCCAGAATTTGCTCAGATTAACCAGTGTTTTGCATCACTAAATAGCATTCAACGATGTCTGCCATCGCTTTTCACTTACCCAATTAGTGGTCTCACCCCTTCCTCTTCATGCTGCAATGCATTTTTAAATATCAACGAAAATTGTTGGTCATTTATTTTCCCCTTAGTCCCAAATACTCCACAACTGATTCGGAACTTTTGCAGCACTCAAAAAGCATCTCCACCACCTCTTGAATGAGTTCAGCTTTTTCAAGCCCCATGGAAAATCAACCAATTTCTAAGTACCCTAAATTAAGTAATTCATTGGAGATTTAAGATTTTATTGTATTTTCTTCTGATAAAGAAATGTTTAGTTTGTTGAATTGAGCTTAAATAGTTTTGTTTAATGCAAGTAATTCTATCATAAATAAAAATTGAAAAACATTAATTTAGTTCATTTTCTATTTTCTTACATTTGTTTTTCTTTTTTCTTTTCAACGTATCTATATATATAGTTATTTTTGCTTCTCAACACATATATAGTTAAATATATTATCAACCATCATCAATAGATCAATATTAATAGAATTTGCTCCTAATAGATCCAACGGCTTGTTATAATCCTAGTAAATCTTACAATTGAATTTCATATTAGTCTTGAAATATATAATTATCATATGATTAAATAATATTAAAGGTACTAATAATTCATATCAAAGAGATAAAGTATTTTTTATACGATATTCACAACATTCAAAATTTTCAAAATATTAAATATTTTTCTGACCATTCAAAATCATCAAAGAGATTCGTGAGAACTATTATTTCTGTATAAACGTAATTAGATATTTTTCTTATACCTCTTTAAATACTTTACAGAAGGACATATACAATATCTCAATGAAATCAAAGGTAACTATATGGTTAGGAAGAATTACTTATTTCGTATTTAAATATCTCATTGAAAATCTTATTGAGAAACACATTCACCGAGATATACAATACTATGTATGCAAAATGTAATAACATTTATTTAGTTATTTATTCAACAAAGTGTATAGTTAGTATATACCTCCTATATATACACGCAAAAACATAACATCAGATTCTAAAGATTTCCTCATTTTCAATTAAAAAAAAATGCAATTTTTGTTTTAGTGTTTTGACAGAGTTTGATTAAGTATTAGAATGCAAGGAACAAACTTAACAACATGAATTTGTTCTCAGTTTTAATAAGTTCTATAAATATGTATTAAGAGAAAGTTTAAAATCCACATAATATTATATTTTATATCTCCATACGAGATTGGCCTAGGAGAATATTATTATTTTATTATTGTTATACGGGTGTAGAAAAACTTCTTATTGTAGCTTTAAGACAGTAATCCGTAGACAATGAGAGTGATACATTTAATCAGAAAAAATGTTATCATGATAGATTTAGTATATATAATTTTTTCCCTTAGTGAGAGCTTGGATAAATTCTTTTTTAAAAAAAAATATATTTTTTGGGTAGACTAAGAGACGACAAAATCCCTGTAGATAAATATAAATTATCATATTCTATAACTAATGTTCAAGTAAATCTACCGTTAGAATTTGATCCAAAATTAATAACTTAATAACCATTAAATTAATGTTGTAATTTAAAAATGGTAATTAAGAATCTCAATAAGTTTCATTTCTGTTATAAAATAAATACTCATTCTCTTCATTTCAACCGTTCGTCCTTGTAAGCTGCTCTTTTTTATCAATCAACTCTAGTACTAACAAAAAGTAAAAAATCTACTAATCAAATATGTCTAGCAAAACTCAACAAGCTGGTCCACTATTGCTTTTGGTCACATGGGTTGCGATATTGGTCTAACCAGGACACGCCCAGTTGCTACCAAGATTTCTGAAAATTTCAGGACTTCCAATAACTTCACAAATTAATCAGTGTTTGGCATCTTTGAGTGGCATTCAAGGGTGCATGTCATCACTTTTTACTTTTCCAATTGGTGGTCTTAACCCTTCCTCTTCCTCTGCAACACATTTGTAAATATCAATAAGAGTTGTTGGTCTCTTTTTTTCCCCTTAACCCCTTATACTCCACCACTGATCGAGAACTTCTGCAACATTTAAAAGTCATCTTCACCTCATGCTAAATAATTTCCGTTTCTTCAAATGCAAAAGGAAATCAACCAAATTCTAGTGCTCATAAGTTAGTAAGTTAGTGGAGATTTAATGTTTTATTCAAGTAAGAAGGAAATGCTTGGTTGGGTTAATGAGGTATAAATCTATTTTTGCAATTCATTATAAATAAATTAGAAAATCAAATAATTTTCTTTTAGTTAATTTCCTTTTTGCTTCTAAGCTATGATTCTCAGGCATTGACATGTGCACATTAGTCTTAACCAACTCCTTTTGTTGGTGCCAACAATGAATTAATTTTTAAGGGGAATTTTATGGTTAATCACTAATGTGATGTTGGCTATTAAATTCACTAAAAAGTGTAATGAAATTTTACGGTTAATCGCTTAATGTCCTAAGAACAAAGAGAAAATAAATTATGGAGACGTTAACCAAAAAGAGCCCCACTAAGAAACTAACCAAAAAAAAAAAAATTATATAGATAAGACATGACCCAAAATTATATTCAAAACTGTATAAGCTAAAGTTACATCGTTATTTATAATTATAAGAAAACTACTAGACCTTCCCCAAAGAGATGATATTAGAACTACCATTTCTATAAATATGCAATTAGAATCATTCTTATATGTGGTTTGGTGATTATTTATTTCTTAAGATTAGTTATGATTGGCGTTCTGTTCTATTTAAATTAATGAAGGAACACAAAAAATATACAAAGTCTAAGAGTCTAAAAAGGATAGATATTCAATTTGATAAACTCGAAGTTCTAAAAGGGATAGACATCCAATTCTAACAAACTCTGTATTTAATTTTTAAGGAGTAATTATTCTCTTAGTGAATTAAAAACCTCTAAATCATCCTAGTAGGAATTTTTTATTTTCAATGAGTAATGCAAATTCTTTTTGTAGTGTCGATCTGATTTGATGAAGTATTAGTAAACAAAGAATATGCTTGATCAAAAAGCAACGTGAGAATTTATTTTTTTGTAATGAAGCTTTAATTCTTTAAATTAGTAAGAAGACTCGGTCTTTGTTTAATGCACATTCGTCTAATTAGGAAAAAAAGATATCATGGTAGACTTACTATACAAAATTTTGTCCATTAATTGGAGCTTCTATAAACAAGAGTGAATTATTCTCTAGGAACCTAACATAAATCATCAGTTTCGATAAACGTTTAAGTAAATCAACAGTTAGAATTCACTCCAAAATTAACGATTTAGTAACGATTGAGTTAATATTATAAATAGTATTAAAAATAGTATTAAAGAAGCTTAGTTACTCACATTACTACTATAGCATAAATAATCGCTCTATTCGTTTCAATTTTTCATTGCAATAGACTGCTCTTGATCAATTAACTCCTAGTAATACGAAAAGACAAAAAAATTTACCAATCAAACATGGCAGGCAAAGCTCAACAAGCCATTCAATTACTGCTTCTGGCCACTTGGATTGCAATGTTGGTGCAACCAAGTCACACCCAGCTATTACCTGGATTTCCAGGAATTCCTGGACTTCCAGGAACTTCTCAAATTAACCAGTGTTTGGCATCTTTTAGTGGCATTGAAGGATGCTTGCTGTCACTTTTCACTTTTCCAATTGGAGGTCTTACCCCTTCCTCTTCTTGCTGCAATGCAATTCTAAATATCAGCAAGAGTTGTTGGTCAGTCTTTTTCCCCTTAGCCCCTTATACTCCACAACTGATTCAGAATTTTTGCGACACTCCGAAGGCATTCGCGGCACCTCCTAAATGAGTTCTTTTTTTTCAAATTCAACGGAAATCAACTAATTTCTAGTTCTCCTAGGTCATTAATATAGTTGAAATTTATAGTTTTATTTTATTTTATTTACGCAAAGAGAATAAACTTTAGCTGTGTCATTGAACTTTAAATTTATTTTTTCGAATAATTCATGCGAAAATAAAAACTAATTTTCTTTTAGTTCATTATTTGTTTTCTTACAGACTTCTTCCTTCTTATTTCAAAGCTGTGAATATATAAGCAAGTAATGTTGATGTAATATAAGCAAGGAATGCAATTTAGTATTTACTTCACCAAGTCCAAGGTGTGGGCATTGTTGAAGTCGACGCTCAGAAGGTGTATAAAATTTTATCACGCAATGAGAAGGATAACTCGGAATATAGTTTTTGTAACGGCCCTGGAAATGTTAAAATGGAGTGAGTATTTAAACACATAAAATGCGGAAGCGAGATCAAAATTTCAGTTAACATCCCTTACACGAAAACCAAAAACGTACTTAAAATATAAAAGATTAAACTAACTAAAAGAGAAACTCGAAAATAAAACTATGAGTATGACTACAGAGTCTCTAGGCATCCCCTTCGTCGTCCTCCTGCGGAACGGGCTCGGAAAACATGTCTTCCTGATCTGAAATGGTTAAATAAGGAGTGAGCTACACTAGCCCAGTAAGAACATCACGATATCTCACCGTCACGGAGGTAAAGGTGGGTAGAAAAACACAAAAGACCAATGGAGCATGATTTACAACAAATCCTTTTATTTATGATAAAACCTTTACCATCCACTTACCCTGGTGGAATTCATGAAACAATATAAGAAAAACAATAACATTATCACAATCATGGAATAATATAAGCTGTAAAACATAGCACTTATCACGCCTTTTGTAATTCAATCATTATACAACATATCCTTTTTTCATTTACCAGCCTACTAGTATCCATGGGGGTCCATAGGGGTCCCGCTACCCGTTAACCTTTAACATTCATAATCAGTTTCCAGGGCCGTCCCCATACCCCGTCCGGTATGGGCGCCAAAACCATAAACCTCAATACCCCGTCCGGTATGAGGGTGAAACGGGCCGTCCCCATACCCCGTCCGGTATGGGCGCCAAAACCATAAACCTCAATACCCCGTCCGGTATGAGGGTGAAACGGGCCGTCCCCATACCCCATCCGGTATGGGCGCCAAAACACATAAGATCTCCATACCCCGTCCGGCATGTGAGACCACAATCCCGGTAGGGTTCCCTACGGACCCGGTCCGTCCACCATCTCCCAGGATATCTAGTCAGGCTGACCCCATCATACAATTATCAGTCTACACAATCTTTCATTTTCCTCTTCCTCAGTAAGCATTATCAATTCACATTTTAAACAAGCAAATCGTAATTCATGCCAAATAGACAACATACAGTATCAATTTTTCAGTCATTCAACCCATAATTAATAAAAACGTAATATATGCACACAAATCTGTAAAATGAACACATCAAACCTCATTTTGCATTTAAAGCTGTAAACAGGCCAAATAACAGTAAATCACCAATCACACCAGGCTCGGGCTCCATTAGCCACCTTAAGCAATTTCACACATTCGTTAATTCAAGAAATACCGTTTTATCATTTTGAACTTTAATACCGTGATAGGAAATAGGGTGAGGGGTCCTTACTTGTTTTCGGGATCCGAATACGATTCACAGTGCGCCTACAGGCCGTCCCTAATTTTCCCTGAATTTTTCCCGGGGAATTGAAACACACTAACGGTACCTGCACGTGTTCCAAAAAATCTCAAATTAGGCTCAGGGCCCCTTTTTGGCCAATATCGCAACTCCGGCACGGCGGCTCTGCCGTGCTCCGGCGACGGCGCCGCCGCTTGCGGCGGCGATTCGCCTCGGTTGGCTGTTTTCGGCCGTTTCCGGCCGAATTCGGCCACACTCGCATCGGTCCCTGCGAGAAAACAACCCTAGGGCCCTCGGGGGGCCAAAAAAATCACGGAGAAGCAGAGCTTACCGGCGGCGGCGCTCTCGGGTGCGGCGGCTCTCCGGCGAGGTTCGGGGTTTGGTGATTCGGCTCCAGTCAACCTGTAGAGAAAAGAATGGTGATCACGGTGATATAAAAATTGCATCAAACGGAGGCCGGGAAGGGCCTCGTCGGAGGCAAAAACCGAGAGGGGGCGCGGCGGCGCCGCTGGTCTTCGGCCGCGTATTCCGGCCGTTTGGCCAGGATTTTTGCTTCGATTTGGCCACAGGAGGAATCAGTGTGGAAAAACGAGTCGGGGGTATGAAATTTACCTTGATCGGCGGTCGGAAATTTCCCCAGTGCGGCAGCGGGTGGCGGCGGTCGGCCTCTAGTTCGTCTTCTCCGGCGAGCGGCAGGCGGCTAGGGTTTGTGGTCTGGTGTGGGGGTTCTATTTATAACCCCTTGCCTTTTGATCTCGGCCGTCCATTTCGTTTTAATCTGGGCCGTCCGATCGCACCCACGCGGATTGCCAACGTGGCCCCTTTTCAGAGCGACGTGGTCTTGCCACGTGGCAGGCCCCGGTTGGCCGGGACTGCTGACCGGGCCTGCTGACGTGGCTGCCGACGTGGCCTTTTTTTTTTTTTTGTTCTCGGTCCGGGCGCTACAGTTTTATTCTTACTGATTGCTGTGAAATACTAAATTCGAGACCGGATACAAATATTAGTTGGGCAGGCATGATTGTAATGTTATAGCCCACGAACTCGGCCGACTGTCAAGCTCTGTCTATCATTTCCATGTTTGGGAGACATTACCCAATGTGATATTTGCACTACTTAATTAATTAATGCATTATTTTTTTAAAGAAAACATATTATTAAAAACATATTTTAAAATTCAAATTTATTATACTTTCTAATTTTAAACACCATGAGTAATTATCCACAATAATTTAAGTCATTTTTAATAATTTTTATATTATTTAAATATATATAATAAAATGTTAAAATTTAAATCCAAAATTAATGGCTTAATTAGTAACCACTTACCTAATGGTTTAATTAAAAGATAACAGTAAAGAAAATTTATGGTTTGGGGGGTTTTATTAATAAAAATACTAATTAAAAACATAAAATCACTATTATATAAACACCAACTCTCTTTGTTTCAACCATTCATCCCATTAGCCTTCTCTTCATCAACCAATTCTTTTTCCGTCGCAACATAACTCCAATCAAGCATGTTAAGCAAGGCTCAACAAAGCATTATAGTATTGTTTATAGTTACATGGATTACAACGTTGATGCCATTAACCTACTCTCAACTAATACCAGGATTGCCTAGATTTCCAGGATTACCTGGAATTCTGGGAACACCGGGATTTCCGGGAATTCCATGAATTCCAGGACTTCCGGGAACTCCGGGACTTCCGGGCATTCCTGAAATTCCTTGACTTTCGAGAATTCCTGGAATTTCGGGACTTCTGGGAATTCCTGGAATTTCGGGACTTCCGGGAATTCCTGGAACTCCGGGACTTCCGGGAATTCCTGGAACTCCGGGACTTCCAGGAATTCCTGGACTTCAGGGAACTCCGGGACTTCCAGGAACTCCAGGATTGCCTAGATTTTCAAGAGTTCCAGAAATTCCAAGATTTACAGGAACTTCAGGATTGCCTAGATTTCCAGGGATTCCAGGAGTTCCAGGAACTCCAGGATTTGCTCAAATTAACCAGTGTTTTGCATCACTAAATAACATTCAGGGATGTCTGCCATCGCTTTTATCTTACCCAATTAGTGGTCTCACCCCTTCCTCATCATGCTGCAATACATTTTTTAATATCAACGAAAATTGTTGGTCAATTATTTTCTCCTTAGTCCCAAATACTCCACAACTTATTCAGAACTTTTGCAACACTCAAAAAGCATCTCCACCACCTCTTGAATGAGTTCATCTTTTTCAAGCCCCATGGAAAATCAACCAATCTCAAAGTATCCTAAATTAAGTAATTCATTGGAGATTTAAGATTTTATTTTATTTTCTTCTGATAAAGAAATGTTTAGTTTGTTGAATTGAGCTTAAATAGTTTTGTTTAATGCAAATAATTTTATCATAAATAAAAATTGAAAAAATTTAATTTAGTTCATTTTCTATTTTCTTACATTCGTTTTTCTTTTTACTTCTCTGCATATCTATATATATAGTTATTTTTACTTCTCAACATATATATAGTTAAATATATTATCAACCATCAATATATCAATGTCAAAAAAAAATTGCTCCTAATTGATCCAATGGCCACGTTTGCTTCAATTCTTGTTATAATACTAGTAAATCTTACAATTGAATTTCATATTGGTCTTGAAATATATAATTATCATATGATTAAATAATATTAAAGGTACTAATGATTCATATCAAAGAGATAAAGTATTTTTAATACGATATTCACAACATTCAGATTTTTTAATATTAGATATTTTTCTAATCATTCAAAATCAACAAAGAGATTCATGAAAACTATTATTTCTATATAAATGCAATTAGGTATTTTTTTTATACCTCTTTAAATACTTTACAGAAGGGCATATATAATATTTCAATGAAATCGACGGTTTCTATATGGTTAGGAAGAATTACTTATTTCATATTTAAATATATCATTGAAAATCTTATTTAGAAATACATTCACTGAGAAATACAATACTATGTATGCAAAATGTAATAAGATTTATTTAGTTATTTATTCAACGGAGTATATAGTTAGTATTTACCTATTATATATACACGCACACACATAACAGTAGATTTTAAAGATTTCTTCATGTTTAATTAAAAAAAATGCAATTTTTGTTATAGTGTTTTGACAGAGTTTGATCAAGTATTAGAATGTAGGGAACAAACTTAACATCATAAATTTGTTCTCAGTTTTAATAAGTTCTATAAATATGTAATAAGAGAAAGTATAAAATCCATAGAATATTATATTTTATATCCCCTTAAAATATTGGCCTCAGAGAATATTATTATTATTATTATTAGTGTGTAGAAAAACTTCTTATTGTAGATTTAAGACAGTAATTCATAGTCAATAAGAATAATACATTTAATCAGGAAAAATATTATCATGATAAATTTAGTATGTATAATTTTTTTCATTAATTGGAGCTCGGATAAATTCTTTTTAAAAAAAAAAAATCTTTTTTGGGTAGAATAAGAGCCAACAAAATTCCTATAGATAAACATAATTTATCATATTCTATAACAAATGTTCAAGTAAATCTTCCGTTAGAATTTGACCCAAAATTAATAATTTGGTAACCATTAAATTAATGTTGCAATTTAAAAATGGTAATTAAGAGTCTCAATCAATTTCATTTCTGTTATAAAATAAATACTCATTCTCTTTATTTCAACTATTCATCCCTGTAAGCTACTCTTTTTTATCAATAAACTTTAGTACTAACAAAAAATAAAAAATCTAATAATCAAATATGTCTAGCAAAACTCAATAAGTTGGTCCACTATTGCTTTTGGTCACATGAGTTGCGATATTGGTCCAACCAGGACACGCCCAATTGCTACCAAGATTTTTAGAAATTTTAGAACTTCTAAGAACTTCACAGATTAATCAGTGTTTAGCATCTTTGAGCGGCATTCAAGGGTACATGTTATCACTATTTACTTTTTCAATTAGTGGTCTTACCTATTCCTCTTCCTGGTGCAACACATTTGTAAATATCAATAAGAGTTGTTGGTCTATTTATTTCCCCTTAACCCCTTACACTCCACCACTGATCAAGAACTTCTGCAACATTTAAAAGTCATCTTCACCTCGTGCTAAATAAGTTCCCTTTCTTCAAATGCAAAAGGAAATCAACTAAATTCTAGTGCTCGTAAGTTAATAAGTTAGTGGAGATTTAATGTTTAATTCAAGTAAGAAGGAAATGCTTGGTTGGGTCATTGAGGTATAAATCTATTTTTTACAATTCATTATAAATAAATTAGAAAATCAAATAATTTTCTTTTAGTTAATTTCCTTTTCACTTCTAAGTTATGATTCTCAAGCATTGACATGTGCACATTAATCTTAACCAACTCCTTTTGTTGGTGCCAACAATGAATCAATTTTTAAGAGGAATTTTATGGTTAATCACTAATCTGATCTTGGCTATTAAATTCATTGAAAAGTGTAACGAAATTTTATGGTTAATCACTAATTTCCTAAGAACAAAGAGAGAATAAATTATGGAGACATTAGCCAAAAAGAGCCCCACTAAGAAACTAACAAAAAAGATATTATATAGCTATGTTCAAAACTGTATAACCTAAAGTTACATCATTATTTATAATTATAAAAAAACTACTAGACCTTCCCCAAAGAGATGATATTAGAACTACCATTTCTATAAACATGCAATTAGAACCATTCTTATATGTGGTTTGGTGATTCTTTGTTTCTTAAGATTAGTTATGATTGATGTTCTATTCTATTAGAATTAATAAAGAAACACCAAAAATATACAAAGTCTAAGAGTTTAAAAAGGATAGATATTCAATTTGATAAACTCTAAGTTCTAAGAGGGATAGACATCCAACTCTAATAAACTCTAAGTTCTAAAAAGTATAGACATTCAATTCTAATAAACTCTGTATTTAATTTTAAAAGAATAATTATTCTCTTAGTGAATTAAAAACCTCTAAATCATCTTAGTAGGAATTTTTTATTTTCAATGAGTATGCAATTTTTTTTGTAGTGTTGATCTGATTTGATCAAGTGTTAGGAAACAATGAATATGCTTGATCAAAAAACAAGGTGAGAATTTATTTTGTTGTAATGAAGTTGTAATTCTTCAAATTAGTATTAAGACTCCGTCTTTGTCTAATGCACATTCTACAAACCAATGAAGTCATTCGTCTTATTATAAAAAAAAGATATCATGGTAGACTTACTATACAAAATTTTGTCCATTAATTGGAGCTTTTATAAACAAGAGTGAATTATTCTCTAGGAACCTAACATAAATCATCAGTTTTAATAAACATTTAAGTAAATCAATAGTTAGAATTCACTCCAAAATTAATGGTTTAGTAACCACTAAGTTAATGTTGTAAATAGTATTAAAAATAGTATTAAAGAAGCTTAGTCACCCACATTTCTACTATAGCATAAATAGTCACTCTATTCGTTTCAATTTTTCATTTCAATAGACTGCTCTTGATCAATTAACTCCTAGTAATACGAAAAGACAAAAAAATTTACCAGTCAAACATGTCAGGCAAAGCTCAACAAGCCATTCAATTACTGCTTCTGGCCACTTGGATTGCAATATTTCAATAGACTGCTCTTGATCAATTAACTCCTAGTAATACAAAAAGACAAAACTTATTCAGAACTTTTGCAACACTCCCAAGGCATTTGCGACACCTCCTAAATGAGTTCCTCTTTTTCAAATTCAACAGAAATCAACCAAGTTCTAGTTCTCCTAGGTCATTAATATAGTGGAGATTTATAGTTTTATTTTATTTTATTCAAGCAAGGAGAATATACTTTAGCTATGTGATTAGGGTTTAAATTTATTTTTTCAAATAATTTAGCCAAAATAAAAATTAATTTTCTTTTAGTTCATTCTTTGTTTTCTTACAGACTTCTTTCTTTTTGTTTCAAAGCTATGAATGTATAAGCAAGTATATTTTCAGGCTTCTTTTTTCTTCAATTCTAATCCCTACAATACATTTTCATATTATTCTTAATGTGTATAATTATAATATTACTTTTACACTAATGCCAAATTCTTAACTTAGCTAAGGACTTAATAGGAATTGATCAAATCATGACATGGGAACAAAGTGAGAATAAATTATGCAAAAATTTAAAAAAAAAATTAAATGATTAATTGGTTGTTAGGGTTTAATTTCATTTTTCCTTTCAATTCTCAGCAAAATAGAGGTTGATACACCCTTTTCTTTTTCTTTCACTTCATTATTTAATTTTTTATTCTCACATGTTAAGCCTACATGCCAATCTATATTCTAATAGCATAAGCATATATATATATATATATATCATCAATTTGAGTTGTTGTTCATATTTTTCTTATGTCATTTTTCTAAATGCTAGAGTTTTAACTATTTTAATTTTGTTGTGTAATTACAATTATTATGTTAATTTAAAGAAAAAAATTTCTTAAATGAGTACTTGAATAACAAATTAATATATTTTAAAAAAAAATTTATTATCACGAAATATAAGTTACAGTACCAACTATTATCTTTTCAATATTTAATTGATTTATAATAAATTAATGTTTATTTTTAAAAAAAGATCACCATGTTTTTTTTTAATGAATTTACTTAAATGAAAAATCAATTTAAAAGAATTTTCTAATTTAATTTTAAGGTCTTTAAAGTTCTAAACCTAGTGCAAATTTTTGCGCAATTTTAAGATTATTTTTTTATATAATTCATATAAATCGCAAATATATGCATGTTCAAAAAAATATATTATTCCTTCAAAAAAAACATATTATTAAAAACAAATTTTAAAATTCAAATTTATGATACTTTCTAATTTTAAACACCATGAGTAATTATCCAAAATATTCAATGTAATACCCCTCATTAAATTTAATGTATAAATATAATTTTTTAATTTTTTAATTTTTGTTTAATGTAAAAATGAAGAAAAATAAGTGGATGATGAAATTAAAAATAATTTTGGGAAAAAGGGATGAAAATTTAGATTATTTGGGTATTTTTGAAAGAAAAATCGAAAATTGGGGGCTCAAAATATAATTTAAGAAGATTGTGCCACGTAGGACGCCCAATCAACAGTGCCAACAAAGCGGAGCACGTCGCGTGGCAAGGCACGCAAACGTGGTGCCACGCAGGGGGCAACGCTGGTGATCCACGTGCCCACGATCAGACGGTCCGGATATGTTCCCGCGCGCACGAACGGTCCGGATCCATTCTCCTTTTAAATGCAATCGGATGGTTCCGATCAAATCGCGATGAACGGTCCAGATTCACTCTCTATTTAAATACGATCGGATGGTCCAGATCAAATCGCGATGAACGGTCCATATTCACTCCCTATTTAAACGCGATTGGACGGTCTATATCAAACGCGATATACAGTCCAGATTAAAAGAAGACGGATATAAATAACTCTCTTCACACCAAACCCTAACCCTAGCCACCAGACTCCCCCGTCAAAGAAGAAGAGCCAGTCGCTGGGAAAGGAGTCGACTACTGCCTGCCACCGCGCCGGAGCCACTTCCGACCGCCAAAAGAGGTAAAAAAAAATTTTATTCGCTCAAAATTCAATTTTGAACACTCCACAGCCAAATTGGAGGAAAAGAACCGGCGGATGAACTGAAAATTACGGGTAAAGCCCGACAGCGCCACCACGAGAAAAAGCAAAAACTGCTTCCGATGAGGCCCTTCCCGATTCCCATTCCATGTAATTTTTCCACCATTGTAATCACCATTCCTTTCTCTACAGGTTGACCGAAGCAAAACACCTAACCGCGAAGGTGAGCCAGTAGAGCCACCACACTGGAGAACCCTACCGCTGATAAGCTTTGGTTTTTTTACTCTTTTTTTTTGCCAACCGATGCCCCTTAACATGTTTTCTCGTAGGGATTGGTACCAAACCGGCTGAAATCGGCCGAAAATAGCCAAAAACAACCAACCCGAGGCAAACTGCCATTCTGGGCAGCGGTGTCATCGCCGGAGCAAGCGGAGCCGCTGCGCCAGAATTTTAAAATTGGCCAGAAAGGATTTTTAAAATTGATTTTTGGGATATTTCTAGGTACTTGAAGCGTGTTTTAATTCCCAAAAAAAAACTTTAACGAATCCAGGGACTGCCAGTAGGCGCAGTAAAAAAAAACTTAACGTTCGAATATTCGTATAAGAATCCCTCACCTCATTTCCTATTATGAAATTAAAGTTTAATTAATAATTACGGTATTTTGTGTAAATTAGAAAATATTTGTAATTAATTATAGGTTACTAATGAAGCCGGAACTGATTACTTATTACTGTTTGTTATATTTAACTGATTGCTTGATTTTACAGTTTTTGAATACATGATAATACACTGGAATTGGTATGATGGTGCAACTGTGTTTTCTTTATGCATGTATTTCTTGTTTTATGTTATTATAGTTAAATTGAAAAACTGAAAATTAAAGGTAAACGAAAAATTGTTTGATTAAGTAGATGGATGAATGACAACCTTACTGGATATCCTGGGAGATAGTGGACGGATCGGATACATAGAAAATCCTACTGTGAACATTGCCTCATACTGGACGGGATATCGAGGATTGGTAATTTAGCGCTCATACTGGACGGGATATGGCGACGACCCGTTTCACCCTCATACCGGAGAGGGTATTGAGGGATGGTTTCTTTTGGCACTCATACGGGACGGGGTATGGGGATAACCCGTTATTTGAAAATGTTGAATAAAGATTCACGTGTAGTAGGGATATCCCTATGGACCCCCATGGATACCAGTAGGATGATAAAAGAGAAAAGTTATTGTTTTGACTTATTGCATATGAGATTATGGTATTATTTATTTCTTGACTCTATAGGTTGGTTTTGAAAATCTCGTTACGGTAAGCATGCGGTAAATGATTTTATTTATAATAAACGAATTTACTTAAATTGAGAGCTTCATTAGTAGCATGATATTTCTACTAGACTAGTGTAGTTCATTCTTTCATTAACTATTTCAGATCAAGAGAACCAAAATCCAAAGTCCGATCCACAAGAGGGTTGCAAGTAGGATGCCCAGTTGTTTATTCTCCATTTATTTCTTTGATTTTTTGTTATTTCTTTTAAAATGGTCATTCTCGTAACCCTATTGGGTAATCTGAATTATTATGTAAAGAATGTAAACTCTAACTACTTATTTTGCTTCCGCACTAAATTCATAATTTCTCTCCTTTGGAGTTCACGGGCCTTTACATTCAAAGTCATTTTTAATAAATTTTATAGTATTTAAATATATATATATATATATAAACTACCAATTTATGTTAAAATTTAACCCCAAAAATAATGGCTTAATTAGTAACTACTTAATTAATGATTTAATTAAAATATGTCAGTAAAGAAGTTTTATAGTCTGGGGCGTTCTATTAAAAAGAATGGTAATTAAAAACCTAAAAGCACTATCATATAAATACATTCTCTCTTTGTTTCAACCAATCATCCCATTAGTCTTCTCTTTATCAACCAATTCTTTTTTCGTAGAAGCTTAACTCCAATCAAGCATCAAGCAAGGCTCAACAAAGCATTCTAGTATTGCTTATAATCACATGCATTACAACATTGATGCAACCAACTTACTCTCAATTGATACCAAGATTTCCAGGAGTTCCAAGATTACCTGGAATTCCATGACTTCCAGAAACTCCAGGATTACCTAGATTTCTAGGAGTTCCAAGATTACCAGGAATTCCTAGAGGAATTATTGGACTTCTAGGAGCTTCAGGATTGTCAGGACTTCCAATGTAATACCCTTAATTAATTAATTTTAATATAATTAAAATTAATATATAAATATATTTTTATTTAGTTTTTTTATTTTATTTTAATGAAAAAATGAAGAAAATTAATTGGAGGATGAAATTGAAAATAATTTTGAAAAAAAGGGGTGAAATTTTGGGTTATTGAGGTGTTTTTGAAAGAAAAATCAGAAATCTGGTGTCAAAATATAATTTTAAAAAATTGTGCTACGTAAGACGCCCAGTAAGAAGCCCCGACGAACCAGAGCGCGCCACGTGACAAGGGACACTGACGTGGTGTCACGCTAGCGATCTGCGTGCCCACAATCGGACAATCCAGATTCGATCCCGTGCGCACGAATGGTCCAGATCCATTTCCTATTTAAACGCGATCATATGGTCTAGATTAAATCGCGATGAACAATCCAGATTCACTCTTTATTTAATCACGATCAAATGCGATGGACAACCCAAATTAAAAGATGACAGATATAAATAACCCTCTTCACACCAAACCCTAACCGTAGCCGCCAGACAAACCTCCCCCCCCCCCTCGGCCGGAGAAGAAGACCCAGCCCCAAGAAAGAAGCCGACCGCCGCCGCCATCGCACCGAAGCCACCTCTGACCAACAAAAGAGGTAAAAATTTTCTCCTTTACTCAAAATTCAATTTTAAACACCTCCATGGCCAAATTGGAGCAAAAAGACCAGCGGATTGGCCAAAAACTGCAAGTAAAGCCCGACAGCATCGCCGTGGAAAAATACAAAAAATGTCTCCGATGAGACCCTTCACGATTCTCGTTCTGTGTAATTCTTGCACCATTATAATCACTATTTCCTTCTCTACATGTTGACCGAAGCAAAACACCCATCTGCAAAGGTGAGTCGGCGGAGCTGCCGCATTAGAGAATCCTGCCGCCGGTGAATTTCGATTTTTTTATTTTTTTTGGCCAACCGAGACCCTTAACGTGTTTTTTCACTAGAATTGATACAAAATCGGCCTAATTCAGCGAAAAAAGCCAAAAATAGCTTACCTGAAGCAAATCGCCGCCGCAATTCCGGAATTGGCCAAAAAGGGGACATAACACTGATTTTGGATTCACTTGAAGCGCGTTTTAATCCCCAAAGGAAAATTTAGGAAAGCTAGGGACCGCCAGTAGGCGTAGCCAACAAGTTTAGCATTTTGGACATCAATTAGAGCAAGAATCCCTCACCTTATTCTCTGTTATGAAATTGAAGTCTAATTAATAATAATAATATGGTATTTTGCGCAATTTAAAAAATATCTATGATTAATTACAGGTCACTAATGGAGGTAAAACTAAAAATTATTCACTGTTGATTCTGTTGATTTATTTTACAATTTGAATATATGATAATATTTGATTGATTGATCTTATAGTCTGAATGCATGTATTGCTTACTTTATGTGATTATGGTTGAATTGAGAAACTGAAAATTAAAGGAAGTCGGAAAACTGTTTGATTAAGTGAATGGATGAAACAATAACCTCACTGGATATCCCGAGAGATGGTAGACGGACTAGGTACATAGGGAACCCTACTGTGAACGTTGCCTCATACTGAACGGGGTATCGAGGTTTGGTAATTTGGCGCTCATATCGGACGGGGTATGGGACGATCCATTTCACCCTCATACCGGACGGGGTATCGAGGTTTGGTAATTTGACACTCATACAGGATGAGATATGGAGACGGCCCGTTAATTGAAAATGTTAAAGGAAAGGGTTCACGTATTGTGAGAACATCCCTATGGACCCCCATGAATACCAGTAGGTTGATAAAAGAGAAAATTATTGTTCCAACCGATTGCATATGAAATTATAATTGTTGTTATCTCTATAGGTTGTTTTTGAAAATCTCGCTATGATAAGTAGGCGGTAAATAGTTTTATTTATGATAAACGATTTTGCTTAATTAAGAACTCTATTAGTTATTTTTATGATTTCTATCAACCTTCATTTTTGTGTCGGTGAGTAGCGTGATATTCTTACTAGGCTAGTGTAGCTCATTCTTTCATTAACCATTTCAGATCAAGAGGATCATGATCCAGAGTCCGATCCACAAGAGGATTGCGAGTTGGACGTTCAGTCGTTTACTTTTAAATTTATTTCTTTGGTTATTAATTGTTCTTTTAGATGGTTATTCCCGTAAGCCTTATTTGGTACTTTCAGTTATTATATAAGGAATGTAAATCCTAACTATTTATTTCACTTCCGCACTAAATTTATAATTTATTTCCTTTAGAATTTACGGGGTCGTTACAATTGGTATCAGAGTCACGTTCCTCGAAATCATTCCTTACACAAAGTCCTTAAGAAACACCAAAAACAATGAATTATCACTCAACCATTCCTTGTAAAATGTAGATACAGATAGATGAGGAGAGAAAGACCCCCATTAAACTGAGCAACTTGGGAGGATTCGCTTCGAGAGAATTTTGACCAGTTATTTGAGATGCTGGAGAGACTCATCGTTGCCCATCAGGCCCAGGAGGAAATGAGGGAGCTACTGACCCTCCCTCACTGCCACAAGTTGAGCCACCCCTGCAGCGAGAGGATCCCGAGTCACCCCAGTACGACCTTGCTCCTCCATAGTACCACCCGACACCACCACAGTGTGATCTGGTGCCCCAACCATAGTATCACCCAACACCACCACAGTATGGCCCGGTGCCCTAAACACATCACTCGGCACCACCAGAGTACAATCTGGCGCCCCCACAATATTATCCAGTACCACTGCAGGGCCATCTAGTTCATCTTCAGCACAGTCCAATCCTTCTTCCACGGGACCCAGTTCCTCCCATGATGGACCCAAGCTACATTGAGAGGTATAAAAGACTAAACTCATCTACTTTTGCAGGAGGATCTTCCTTTGAAGAGGCCGAGTACTAGTTAGCTGAGATAGAGAAGGCCTTCACGACTCTTGGGGTGACTCTCGAACAGAGGGCCATACTTGCCACTTACATGCTAGTGGGAGAGGCAAGCCCCTAGTGGCAACTCAAGCAGGCCACCCTGCTCGTTCCAGTCACTTGGGAATAATTTTTTACGGCCTTCAATACAGAGTACCTTTCAGAGCATCTTCGATATCTGAAAGAAATAGAGTTTGCACATTTGGTCCAGGGTGACATGACCGTATCAGAATATGCTCAGAAGTTCTTAGAGTTGGGCAGGTATTCCCCGGAGAGCATGATGGATGAAGGTATGAAGGCAAGAAGGTTCGAATGGGGTCTCCGTCCTGAGATCAGACAGCAGTTGTACGTGTTCAAACCCAATACTTACTCAGTTGTTTTGGCCAATGCATAGTTAGTGGAGAGGAACCTTCGCATTTTAACTCCAGCAGTAGGGAACCCCAAGCCCTCAGCTCCATACCGCAAACCAGCACCTATCGCACCTGTTCAACAGAACAAGAGACCGAGGCCGATGACTCAGGCTCCCCCTCAGGTTCCAGCAACAGGACGCGGTAGGACCTGTCAGCACTGTGGCAAGGATCATGGGAACCAACCCTACTATCGCCTCAACAACACTTGCCGCATATGTGATAGCGCCCAACATTATGCAAGGGAGTGCCCGAGGAATCATAACCAGGCCAGACCTCCTATCTAAGGCAGAGCTTACAACCTCACTCAGCAAGATGCAGAAGCCAACTCGGACGTGGTACATGATACTTATACTATCTGTAACCATCTTACACATATTTTAATTGATACTAGTGCTTCGCATTCATTTGTTTCACATATTTTTACATCAAAATTAAATATATTACCTGAAAAATTTGGTTCGGTATTGTTCGTGTCTACTCTTGGAGGTATGACACTACTATGGGAGGTTATATACAGAGCCTGTATCATAAATATAACATATAGAAAATTGAGTGTGGATCTAATAGAAATTGACAGGGGAGACTTTGATGTAATTTTAGGAATGAACTGGCTGGCGGGCTATCACACCACCGTAGATTGTTTTCGCAAGAAGGTTGTATTCAACCCTCGTAACGAGAAGTCATTTACAAATTAATAAAATTCTTTAACATTTGTTCCCCCATTGCAAATTTTCTTATTATCAAGTACTTTAACCCGACTGTTTTCTCTAACTAGGCAAACCCAAGAAAAAAATTGTATTCAAGAGATTCCGGTAGTCCAAGACTTTCTAGATGTATTCCCAGATAAACTACCTAGACTACTAGTGGATAGAGAAGTTGAATTCACCATAGACCTTCAACCAGGCACCCAACCTATTTTGGTTGCTCCTTACCGCATGAGCCGTATTGAGATAGAGGAACTGAGAAAACATATCAATAAATTATAGGACAGTGAATTCATTCGACATAGTGTGTCCCCCTGGGGTGTCGTAGTCACATTTACAAGAAAGAAAGATGGGACATTGAGGTTATGTATTGACTATAGTGGTCTGAACAGGGTCACGATCAAGAATAAGTACCCCCTCTCCAAGATCGATGACCTTTTTGATCAGTTGCAAAGTTTTCATATCTTATCCAAGATAGACCTGCGTTCAGGTTACCATCAGGTAAAGATCAGGGCAGAAGACATTCCCAAAACAGCCTTTCAAACCAGGTACGAACACTATGAGTTCCTGGTCATGCCATTTGGACTAACCAACGCTCCAGCCATCTTCACGGATTTGATGAACAAAGTTTTCAGACAATTTCTGGATTAATTCGTCATTATGTTCATCAATAATATCTTGGTTTATTCAAAAAATAGGGAGGAACACGCTCACCATTTGACTTAGGTTTTGCAAGTTCTTAGAGAGAAGAAGTTGTATGTAAAGTTAAGTAAGTGTGGGTTCTGGCTTGAGCAGACTACCTTCCTATGGCACATCATATCAAAGGATGGAGTGCCAGTGAACTCTGAAAAAAAGTTGAAGTCGTGTTCGGCTGGAAAAAATTGACTTCGGTCAAAGAAATTCGTAACTTCCTAAGGATGGCAGGTTATTACCGCAAGTTTGTGAAAGGATTTTCTAATCTACTCTGACTCAGCTCACAAAGAAAAACGTCAAGTTTGAGTTGAACGAGGACTGTGAAAGAAGTTTCTTAGAACTAAAAAAATGGTTGACTACTGCACCTGTGTTGGCTTTGCCGAGCAGATCGGGTGGATATACAGTTTATAGTAATGCTTCATACCTAGGGTTAGGTTGTGTTTTGATGCAACATGGGAAGGTCATAGCCTATGGGTCCAGACAATTGAAGAGTCATAAGAAAAACTACCCCACTCATGACTCAGAATTTGTCGCAATTATCCATGCCTTGAAGATTTCGCGCCATTACTTGTATGGGGAGATCTTTCAGATCTATACCGACTATAAGAGCTTGAAACACATTCACTCAAAAGGATCTCAACATGCGTCAAAGAATGTGGATAGAACTCCTCAAGGACTATGATTGCAACATCTTATATCACCCAGGTAAAGATAACGTGGTAGCCGACGCACTCAGTAGGAAAAGTGCAGGTATATTAGTTCACTTGATAGTTTCAGAATGCAGGGTAATAGGGGCCGCACAACAGGTACGACTTCAAGATACGAAGAGAGTCACATGTTTGGCTCACCTGACTGTTCAACCTAAGTTGATCCAAAGAATAAAAGAAGCTCAGTCCGCTAATTCAACCTTAGCAGCCCTCAAGAAAGATGCAGAATAGGGAGTTAATCTAGAATTTTGAGTCTCTGCCGATGGATTGCTTAGATTTCATGACAGGGTGTGTGTTGTAGGTGACAGTGAGTTGAAAAAGAACATCATGATAGAGGCTCATAGCTCAAAGTTTGCCATGTATCCCAGAAGCACCAAGATATATCAAAGTATGCGACCCCAATTTTGGTAGAACGGGATGAAAAGAGATGTGGCTGACTTTGTTTCTAAGTGTTTCGTATGTCAGCAGGTCAAGGCAGAACATCAAAGCTCAAGCGGGCTACTTCAGCCATTACCAATCCTGGAGTGGAAGTGGGAACATATCACAGTGAATTTTGTGACAGGATTGCCTAGAGCATGCTCAAGACATGATGTTATTTGAGTAGTTGTTGACCGGCTTACCAAGTCTTCTCACTTCTTGGCCATCAGAATAACTGACCCCTTGAACAAGTTAGCAAGAATGTATATCTAGGAGATAGTCAGATTACATAAAGTACCAGTGATAGTAGTGTCCGATAGGGACCTCAGGTTCAATTCTCGGTTCTAGTCTAGGTTTCAGTAAGCCATGGAAACAAAATTGTCCCTTAGTACTGCATTCACCCTCAGACATATGGACAGTCAGAAAGGACGATCCGCATACTTGATGATATACTCCAAGCTTGTGTTCTTGACTTCGGGGGCCATTGGGATGACCATCTACCCCTGATAGAATTCACCTACAACAACAGCTACCAAGCAAGTATTGGCATGGCTCCATACGAGGCATTGTATGGCCACCTATGTAGATCGCTGATATGTTGGGAAGAAGTGGGTGATAGAAAATTGTTTGACTCAGATCTTGTAGAAGAAACTACAGCCAAAATAGTTAAGATCATGAAAAATATTCAGACGGCTCAGAGCAGGCAGAAGAGTTATGCGGATACCCGGAGGAGGAATTTGGAATTTGGAATTTGAGAAAGGAGATCAGGTGTTTCTTAAGGTCACTCCTTTTAAAGGAATCAGTAGGTTTGCCAAGATAGAGAAACTAAATCCCCGGTTCATTGGGTCATTTGAAATTTTAGACATAATTGACACTGCCACCTACAGACTAGCACTGCTTTCAGAACTATCCAGGGTCCATAATGTGTTCCATGTGTCCATGCTACGTAAGTACAGCCTAGACCCCTCTCACGCCCTAATCCACAAGCCCCTTTTACTCCAGGAGGATCTGTCCTACGAGGAAGTACCAGTCGATATTGTGGACCGAAAGAGCAAAGTACTCCGCAACCGAAAAATTCTATTTGTTAAGGTCCTATGGCAGAATCACACACCAGGAGAGGCCACATGGAAGCTAGAATCAGACTTCAGAGCCCAATATTCTCGATTATTTGATTAAGAGAGAGACAAATTTGAGAGACCAAATTTCTTTTAAGGAGATGAAAGTTGTAATACCTTTAATTAATTAATTTTAATATAATTAAAATTAATATATAAATATATTTTTATTTAGTTTTTTTTTTAATTTTATTTTAATGAAAAAATAAAGAAAATTAATTGGATGATGAAATTAAAAATAATTTTGAAAAAAATGGGTGAAAATTTGGGTTTTAAAGGAGTTTTTGAAAGAAAAATCAGAAATCAGGGGTCAAAATATAATTTAAAAAAATTATGCCACGTAGGACGCCCTGTCGATAGCCTCGACAAACTAGAGTGCCGCATGGGACGCTGACACAGTGCCACGCGGAAGGCCACGCTAGTGATTCGCGTACCCGCGATCGGACGGTCCAAATTCATTACCGCACGCACGGACGATCCAGACCCACTTCCTATTTAAATGCGATCGAACGGTCCAGATTCACTCCCTATTTAATTGCGATCGGACTGTCCAGATCAAACGTGATGGACGGGCTAGATTAAAAGATGATGGATTTAAATAACCCTCTTCACACCAAATCCAAACCCTAGCCGCCGACCCCCCCGCCGCCAGAGAAAAAGACAGCCACCAGAAAGGAAGATTACCACTGCCATTGCCGCGCCAGAGCCACCTTCGACCGCTAAAAGAGGTAAAAAAATTTCTCTTTACTCGAATTAAACACTCTCATGGCCAAATTAGAGCAAAAGAACTGACGGATTGACCGAAAACTGTAGGTAAAGCCCGGCGCCGCCATAGGAAAATATAAAAAACGCCTCCGATGAGGCCCTTCCCAATTCCCGTTCTGCATAATTCTTCCATCATTGTAATCACCGTTTCCTTCTTTACAGGTTGACTAAAGCAAAATACTCAACCACAAAGGTGAGCCGGCGGAGTCACTGCACTAGAGAACCCCGCCGCCGATGAGTTTCGGTTTTTTCGATTTTTTTTTACCAACCGAGGCCCTTAACGTGTTTTCTCGTAGGAATTGATACAAAACTGGCCAAATTTGGCCAAAAAGGGCTTAAAACAGCCGACCCAAGGCAAACCACCACCACATGCGGCGGTGCTATTACCGGAGCACGACGGAGCCGCCGTGCCAGAATTCTGAAATTGGCCAAAAAGGGGTCATAACACTGATTTTGGATTTTTTAGGATATTTTTAAGTACTTGAAGCGCGTTTTAATCCCCGAATGAAAATTTAGGAAACTCGGGGACCGCCAGTAGGCGCAGCCAACAAGTTTAGCATTTTGGACATCAATTTGAGTAAGAATCTCTCACCTTATTTTCTGTTATAGAATTCAAGTCTAATTAATAATAATAATATGGTGTTTTGGGTAATTTAAAAAATATCCATGATTAATTACATGTCACTAATAGAGCTAGAATCGAAAATTATTCACTGTTGATTCTATTGATTTATTTTACAGTTTAAATGCATGATAATATCTTATTGATTGATCTTATAGTTTGAATGCATGTATTGCTTACTTCATGTGATTATGGTTGAATTGAGAAACTAAAAATTAAAGGAAGTTGAAAAACTGTTTAATTAAGTGAATGGATGAAACAACAACCTTACTGGATATCCTGGGAGATAGTTGACAGACCGGGTACATAGTGAACCCTACCATGAACTTTCATACCAGATGGGGTATCAAGGTTTGGTAATTTGACGCTCATACCGGACGAGGTATGGGGACGGTCCGTTTCACCCTCACATCAGACGGGTTATCAAGATTGAGTAATTTGACACTCATATCGGACGGGGTATGGAGACGGTTCGTTAATTGAAAATGTTAAAAGAAATGGTTCACGCGTTGTGAGGACATCCCTATGGACCCCCATGGATACCAGTAAGTTGATAAAAGAGAAAATTGTTGTTCCAATCGATTGCATATAAAATTATAATATGTACTCTGTTATTGTCTCTATAGGTTATTTTTGAAAATCTCGCTACGGTAAGTAGGCGGTAAATTATTTTATTTATGATAAACGATTTCGCTTAATTAAGAGCTCAATTAGTTATTTTTATAATTTCTACCATCATTTCTGTGTCGGTGAATAGCGTGATATTCTTATTGAGCTAGTGTAGCTCTTTCTTTCATTAACCATTTCAGATCAAGAGGACCAGGATCCAGAACTCGATCCACAAGAGGATTGCGAGTAGGACGTTCAGTCATTTACTTTTAAATTTATTTCCTTGGTTATTAATTGTTCTTTTAGAATGGTTATTCCTGTAACTCTTATTTGGTACTTTAAATTATTGTGTAAGGAATATAAACTCTAACTATTTATTTCGCTACCGCACTAAATTTGTAATTTATTTCCTTTAGAATTTTCGGGGTCGTTACATCCAAAAATTTCAGGACTTCCAAGAACTTTAGGATTACCTAGATTTCCAGGAGTTCCAGGATTACTAGGAACTCCAGGACTTCCAAGAATTTCAGAACTTTCAGGAACTTCAAGATTGCCTAGATTTTCAGGAGTTCTAGGAATTTCAGGTCTTCCAGGATTGCCTCAATTTTCAGGAGTTCCAAGACTTCCAAAAATTCCAGGACTTCCAAAAACTCCAAGATTGCCTATATTTTCAGGAATTCCAAGAACTCCAAGACTTCCAAAAACTCCAGGATTTGTTCAGATTAACCACCGTTCTGCATCATTAAGTAACATCCAAGGATGTCTGTCATCACTTTTCACTTTTTCAATCGGGGGTCTCACCCCTTCCTCTTCATGCTGCAATGCATTTCTAAATATCAGCAAAAATTGTTGGTCTATTATTTTCCCCTTACCCCCAAATACTCGACAACTAACTCATAACTTTTGCAACACTCTAAAGGCATCACCGCCTCTTGAATGAGTTCATCTTCTTCAAGCCCCATAAAAAAAAAAAAAAAAAATAAATTAATTTGCAAGTACTCCAAATTCAGTAATTCATTGGAGATTATCTTCTTCAGCCCCCATGGAAAATCAATCAGTTTCTAAGTACTCCAAATTTAAGAATTCATTAGAGATTTAAGGTTTTATTTTATTTTGATAAAATGAATGTTTAATTGGGTGAATTGGGATTAAATTGTTTTCTTTAATGCAAATAATTCTACCATAAATAAAAATTGAAAAACTTTCATTTAGTTCATTCCCTATTTTCTTACAATCTTCTTTTTTTTTTTTTTTTTGCTTCTCAACGTATATATATATAGTTCAATATATTATTAACCATCAATAGAATTTGCTCTAATGGATCCAACGATCGTCTTTGCTTCTAATTCCTGTTATAATCCTACCAAATCTTGCAATTAAATTTCATATTATTCTTAAAATATATAATTATCATATGATTAAATAATACTAAAGATACCAATAATTTTTATCAAAAAAATAACATAAAGTATTTTTATACGATATTTACAACAATCAAAATTCTTAAAATATTATATATTTTTCGGTCACCACTCAAAAAATCAATAAAGAAATGCATCAGAACTATTGTTTTTAGTTAAATGCGATTAGATATTTTTCTTACGACATATGCAATATCTCTATAGAATCGTACGGTTGCTATATCGTTAGAATACCTATTTCATATTTAAATATATCATTGAAAAACTTATAGAGAAATATATTCACCGGAAAACTCAATACTATATATGCTAAATATTTTATATATTATTCTTTTCTGAAATCAGAGAGATAAGATATTAGAGAAAATTAATTTTTATTATATTTTAATATAAATATATATATATATATGTGTATAATTTTGTTTTTAATTAAAAATTGGTGCATTAGAGAAATTTTATTTTTAATAAGATTTAGTTAGTGATTTATTCTACGGAGTATATAGTCAGTATTATCCTACTATATATATATACACACACACACATACACATTATTAGATTCTAAAGATTTCTCGTGGAAAATTTAAAAAATGCAATTTTTCTTATGGTGTTTTGACGAATTTTATCTAAGTATTAGAATGTAGTGAACAAACTTAACAACATAAATTTGTTCTCACTTAACAAAATAAATTAGAATGTAAGGAACAAAGTTAATGCATTTAATCAGGAAAAATGATATCATGATATAGATATAAGTATATATAATTTTCTCTATTAATTGAAGCTTGGATAAATATTTTTTTCTCTTTTTTTTTTTTTGGGTGATAGAGAATTTCTACATATAAATATAAATTATCAGGTTCTATAACGAACGTTTAAGTAAGTCTATCGTTAGAATTTAATTCAAAATTAATAATTTAGTAATCACTAAATTAATGTTGTAATTTAAAAATGGTAATTAAGAATCTCAATTAATTTCATTTTTGGCTATAAAATGAATATTCGTTCTCTTTCGTTTCAACCATTCGTCCTTATATGCTACTCTTTTTTATCGATCAACTCTAGTACTAACAAAAAGTTAAAAAATTTGGGAATCAAACATGTCTAGCAAAACTCAACAAGTTGGTCTACTATTGCTTTTGGTCACATTGGTTGCGATATTGGTCCAACCAGGACACGCCCAGTTACTACCAGGACTTTCGGGAATTCCAGAACTTCCAAGGACTTCTCAGATTAATCAATGTTTAGCATCTTTGAGTGGCATTCAAGGGTGCATATTATCACTTTTTACTTTCCCAATTGGCGGTCTTACCCCTTCCTCTTCCTGCTGCAACACATTTGTGAACATCAATAAGAGTTGTTGGTCTGTTTTTTTCCCATTAACCCCTTACACTCCACCACTGATCGAGAACTTCTGCAACATTCAAAACTCATCTTCACCTCCTGCTAAATAAGTTCCCTATCTTCGAATGCAAAAGGAAATCAACCGAATTCTAGTGCTCACAAGTTAGTAAGTTAGTGGAGATTTAATGTTTTATTCAAGTACGAAGGAAATGCTTAGTTGGGTCATTGAGGAATAAATCTATTTTTGTAACTCATTATTAATAAATTAGAAAATCAAATAATTTTCTTTTAGTTGAATTCCTTTTTGCTTCTAAGCTATGATTCTCAAGCATTGACATGTGCACATTAATCTTAGCCAACTCCTTTTGTTGGTGCCAACAGTGAATCAATTTTCAAGGCTAATCACTAATGTGGTCTTGGCTATTAGATTCACTGAAAAGTGCAATGAAATTTGCCTTTGATGGATTTATGGTCACATTTGCTTCAATCCTTTTTCCAATCCTTTGCAAATTCCTTCAATTAATTTCAAAAGCCACATCCTTTCTCATCTTAAATTAGCTAAGGAACTAACAGGAACTGATTCAAACATATCACAAGAACACAGAGAGAATAAATTATGGAGACATTAACCAAAAGGAACACACCCCCCCCCCCCAAAAAACTAACAAACAAAAATAATATATGGATAAAGACATTACCCAAGATGGTGTGTTCAAAATTGTGTAAAGCTAAAAGCTCTAATCACTTTAACATCACTGTGTGTAATTATAAAAAAGGAACTACCCGACCTTCACAAAGAGATGACATTAAAAATACCATTTCTAGGCTCATGCAATTAGAACCATTCTTATATCTGACATGGTAATTATTTATTTCTTAAGATTTAGTTATGATTTCGCTTTCTACTCTTTTAAAATTAGTGAAGAAACACTGAAAAAATATAAACACTCGGAGTTCTGAAAAAGGATAAATATTTAATTTGACAAACTCTTGAGTTCTAAAAGGGATAGACATTCAATTCTAATAAACTCTGTATTTTATTCGAGGAATAATTGTTCTCTTTGAGGAATTAAAAAACCTCTAAAATCATCTCGGTAGGAATTTCTTATTTTCAATGAGAACTGCAAATTTTCTTGGTAGTGTTAAACTGGTTTGATCAAGTGTTATGATATCTGAGTCCTAGTCCAGAATATACATCATCTCCATGCAGGATGATTTTTAAATCAACTCAGCGAAAGATCTTTTTCATCGACTGAGGAAGTAAAAAAAAAAAAACTGTTTCATTGACGAGCCAGTAAAAACTTTTTCATTGTCATTCACAGGCAAAGAATATATATACACATATACATAAAACAACTTCTTAATACAGCTCCATGACAGTATTCCATAACCAATGAAGTCATTTGTCTAATTAGGAAAAATATGATATCATGGTAGACTTACTATACAAAATTGTATCCATTAATTAGAGCTTCTATAAACTGTTTTTTTCTATAACGAAACTGAATTATTCTCTAAGAACCTAACATAACTCATCAATTTTAATAAATATTTAAGTAAATCAACAGTTAGAATTCACTCCAAAATTAATGGTTTAGTAACCACTAAGTTAATGTTGTAATTTAAAAATAGTAATTAAAAAGCTTAGTCACTCACATTTCTTCTATAGCATAAATAGTCACTTTATTTGTTACAATTTTTCATAGCAATAGACAACTCTTTGATCAATTAACTCCTAGTAACACTAAAAGACAAAAATTTACCAGTCAAACATGTCAAGGAAAGCTCAACAAGCCATTCAGTTAATGCTTTTCACCACTTGGATTGCAATGTTGGTGCAACCAAGTCACACCCAGCTATTACCCGGATTTCCAGGAATTCCTGGACTTCCAGGAACTTCTCAAATTAACCAGTGTTTGGCATCTTTTAATGGCATTGAAGGATGCTTGCTGTCACTTTTCACTTTTCCAATTGGAGGTCTTACCCCTTCCTCTTCTTGCTGTAATACAATTCTAAATATCAGCAAGAGTTGTTGGTCGGTCTTTTTCCCTTTAGCCCCTTATACTCCACAACTTATTCAGAACTTTTGCGACACTCCAAAGGCATTCACGGCACCTCCTAAATGAGTTCATCTTTTTCAAATTCAACAGAAATCAACCAATTTCTAGTTCTCCTAAGTCATTAATGTAGTAGAGATTTATAGTTTTATTTTATTTTATTGAGGCAAGGAGATTATACTTTACCCTGTGTGATTGGGATTTAAATTTATTTTTACAAATAATTCTAGACAAAATAAAAATTAATTTTCTTTTAGTTCATTCTTTGTTTTCTTACAGACTTCTTCCTTCTTGTTTCCCAGCTATGAATATATAAGCAAATATATTCTCAGGCTTCAACATATGCACATTCTTTTCTGGTGCCAACAATGAAGCAATTTAAGAGAAATTTTATGGTCCATCAGTATATGAACTTTGCACTAAATTCATGAACAAAATATTCTAAAATTTGCGTTTAATGCGTTTCAGGTCATATTTGCTTCAAGTCTTGTTCTCACCCTAGCCGATCTCTACAATTAATTTTCATATTATTCTCAACGTGAATAATTAGAATATGACTTTTACACTCATTCTACATTCTTAACTCAGCTAAGGATTTAATAGGAATTGATCTAATCAGGTCATGAGATAAAAGAGAGAATAACTTATGCAGATATTTCAGAAAAAAAAATCTCCATAGAAAACTACCAAAAATACAGAATAGAAATAAAAAATTACACAAAGACTACTTGAAGCTAAAAGAGAGATGATATTAAACCTTTTCTTTCTGTCTACTTGTAGTTGGTTGCTTTCTTATACACCATCAAATAATTTATGGACGAATATGTTTACGACCTTGATAAAACTGTAGGACACATATGCTCGGGAAAGGATTTATAAAAAATCTATTCACAAAGCATGAAGATTATTTTGATGCATAAACAGTTTGTTCATATTTGTTCCTCTGTTTGGTGATGTGCAGATAATTTGCTAGAAAAGTTGCTTTGTTGAAATAAATAAGAGACCAAATACCAAGACTACCCATGCTAAAAGCTTGCTTCGACCCTGTCTCAAGCACCAAATGGTATATCCTATTCCTTTAAGTTCCCGCATAAAAACTGACAAAAGAAACTCAAACCTTTTCGCCATATTGATCAAGATGGAGAACGAGGAAAACAGCATAAAACTCTATATTTAAATGTTCGTTTGATTAGGATAAGCTTCCCTTCATTTAAAAGAGATACTTTCTTCTAATCAAAATACTTCTCTTAAATCTAAAAGATGACAGAATCCCAAATGGCCCTGTCCTTGAAGTTGGCCTCAGAGTGTAGGTCCAAGTACTTCAGCAAAACAGGAAGATCTTGCAGCTCATTATCCTTGCATAAGACTCCAACTCCACCCTTCTCCCAAAGGGGCTACCTTTGACTTCCACAATATTGAGGTTCAAGCTCAAAACTGCATGGTAACAAAGAAGAATACATCTTATATTAAGGAGGATTTCAGAGCCAGGCTTGCAAAACAATAGGGTGCCATCAATAAAAAAATAAATGTCACTTCCACTGCATCCTCCTCAACACCAATTGTTAAACCCCAAATAAACTTTTGTTGGGCCTCTATAACAATAACAAGAGAAAATAAAATAGGGTCCTCTTGTCTCAATCCTCTCAACACCAGAAAAATAGAAAACAGACCACCTCTTTCCTATCCTAATCTTCTCGACATGTAGACTAGAGACTGCCAGGATACATGATCATAAGTCTTCTCCGTACGAAGTTCGCAAATAAGATCAATCAAACCCTTCTTGACCATGGAGTCAATAACCTCATTAGAAATCAATGCCACTATAAGATTTTGCCTACCCTCCACAACCACATGCTGAAACTTCAACACCACAAACTTCATCACTCAACTAAGCTTTCAAGCGAGTACCTCCACGGTCAATAGACCTGAAATCCTTGATTCTGGAGGCAGCCTCAATCTTCAAAATGAGAAGAAGGAAAAAAAAAAATTGAATTTGGGGAAAAGACAAAGGTCTCATTCTCAACAAATTCTAAGAATAAGCACAAAGGCACTCCTTAACATCTCTTAATGCTTTGGAAGAAACACCATGAGAAAATCATCAAGACCTGAGGCTTTATCGTCCTTACAACTTTGGAAAGTATTAAGGATCACATCCTTAGTAAAAGACTTCCCAAGTAATCTCTCTCTTAATCCACCAAGGGGCTAAAATCCAATTACTCCAAGGATGGACTGGTTCCTCAAAGAGATTCTCAAATAACTCTTTGAAGTGTCCTTAATGCTTCCGTTGCACTCAAAGGAATAGCATACACCTCCATTTTCGGCATGAACTTGTACCTTATATAATGAGTAACAATTCTATGAAAAAATGTCTACATCTTCCTTGATCTGAGCTATCCTAGATCTTTATTTCAAGCAATCTCCTCTATCAAAAGAAGGTTCACCAAATAAACTTCAGGCACATCCAATTCATCCTCTCACCTAAAGATAAATTCATCTCACCTTCTAAGTTATTTGATTGGATTAAAACCTAAATCAACCATCCTTCTTAACTTCCATGTCCCTAAATCCACTAGTTCTCTACTGCTAGATTATGGATTTGATACATTGCAGCTTTCCTGCTACTCAAAACTAGTGAAACCATCAACTTGAGACTCCTACACTAAATCTCAACCTTTTCCTCGTAACTTGTTAGTCTAGGCTTTGTTTCTCTTGACAAACAAGGCCCAAGTGAAAACACCACTCAACTCCAGAAAAGAAACAGTCAATTCCAGAAGAAACTACAACTCTCCCTTGAAGATGAAGGTAAATGAGATTGGGCCCCCCTAAAGCTCATCAAACTCCTATAAATAAAACCTTAAATAATTTGTGACTCAAGATTTGTGACCCTTTAGTGGAGAACAGTAGTGGTGAAAAGGAATGGCAAGTACCTACATCGAGGAATCTCAACGATTGGGAGATTGGAGAATATGAAGAGTTATTGGATACATTATCTTATATTTCGTTGGATGGAAGCATCGACACTCCATGGTGATGCCTCACATTTAATAGATCTTTCTCAGTTAAATCCTTCTTCAAAATGTTGTACAAGTATGAAGATGATGGCATATGTTTCCCTGTCAGACAAAAGTAAAAGACTAGTGTCCCACCCCGTGTTTCTTTTTTTGCTTGGGAGGCTAGTAGGGAGTATTTTTCTACAATTGACAATTTGAGGAAGAGGGAAAAGATATTGGTTTTTTTTTTTTTTTTGAGATAAAAGAATAAGAATGTTTTTCTTTGAGATAAAATAAAAGAATGAGAATGTACTAATGCAAAGGTGCCAAGGGGGCACCACCCATGTACAAGAAAAATTTACAGATTTGCTAGTATATCTACAATGTGAGCAAGATCATCATAGCTATCAAGGTTGTGTCCTAAGCGGGGAAAGATATTAGTTGATCCTTGTTATCTTTGTAAAAGGGATGATGAGAATTGTAAGCATGTTTTGCTTTTGTGTCTGGAGGTTTATAAGTTGTGGACCTTGATTTATGGGCTGTTTGGCATTAGCTAGGTGATGACAGGTTCAGTGAGAGAAGAAGTTCGGATGTAGAAGGGTGTTAGTGGCTGGCAGAAACAAGTGGATATAATTCCGCTCCCTATCTTCTGGTTGGTTTGGAATGAGAGGAATAGAAGGGGTTTTGATGGAATTGATGATGTAAATGGTTTTGAAATCCTTAAGAATAAATGATTCTACACCTTTGGGTTTTTTTTACAGGGTCAACCTCTTTGTTATATGAAAAATCTAATAGAACTTTTTGATATATTAATTAACTTGTAAATTTTGTATATGGGTGGCACCATCTTGGTGCCCATATCAATACAATTCACACTTTATATTTCAAAAAAAAAAAATACAACCTCAAATGATATTCCCCAAATCTATAGTTTATTGCAGGGCTCATGGCGATCCTGGTTCATCTCTTGAGGACCATTGGAAGGATTAGTTGTCCCTTGTTACCTGTTTCCATCGCCTTTCTGGATACTTCGCACCTGTTTGATCTGTCAGAATGGCCAAGTTATTGGGACTTCTCTTCACAGCTTGAATTATAAAGAAACCACATATCTGATGGCCTTACTTAAGCCTATTAATGGATTTTGTCCACTTCTCATACCAAATCGTCAAATTTGGAACCTTTGAGTCTTTAAATGATTACACCTGTAAAGCTTTTTTTTTAAGTTTCTTATTAACCGTAACATCTATATTTCTCTATCTATTTATTTTTGGAAGAAACAAGCTTCCTTTAAGATTAAAACTTATGTTTAGATTGTCTCTTGAATAAGACTAACACCAAAGATATTCTCCATATCCTAAGATCTTGTATAGCTCTGTCTTCAAACATTTATTTGATACATTTTCGTGGTTCAAAGAGCAACAGCCATTTGTTTCCCCATTGTCCTGTGGCATGGAAGATGTGGTATACATTGTTTTCCATGTCAGAGGTTGCATAGGTATCTTCCCTAATCTAAAAACTTTTGTCTCTACTATTTTTTGTTGTATTGCGTAGAATAAAGAACATAAGGCGTTGTAGAGGGAGATTATTTTTTGCTGATTTGTGTATCATTTGGTGGGATAAAATGCAAGAATTATTAAGCAACATTTCCAAATCCTATCACATGCTTAGGATAAGATGATATTTTTGCTTCTTTATGGGCTAAAGCCTAATTTTGTTTGGGGGATGCCTTTATCAACTCTGTAAAGGATTCTTTTCCTTCGATATTCTTTGATTTTTCCTTTCTTTGGTTGGAAGATACCTTACCCTCTTTTTTCTTGTATTAGCCTTTTCTCTCTTAAATAAAATTCTTTTATCAAAAACAAAATCACAAGGCTACTTAAAAAATCACAACAATGATCATCGTTAACCAACTCAAGCTCATACTACATGACATTATTGCATCCAACCAAGTAAGCTTTGTTCTCAACTGCTAAATCACGAAATAGCCATCTCATAGCCCCAAAACTGGCATACGTGATGACGTGCAAGGGGAAGAAACTAGGCATTCACAGTTAGTCTAAAAGGAGCTAATATGTCAAATTCGTTAGTATCACTCCTGGTCAATTTAGTGCGACTACAGCTTATCCAAAAATTCAGCGGATAAGTGGGGAAGGAGGACAGAGAATATAGTGCATTGGCATATGGAAGTTACTGAGAGAGAATCTGATTATCTTTGTATCCATGCATAGATGATAAAATTCCAACCAATGAAAATAACAAGAAAAACATAATAGTTAGTGCTGTCGATGCAATAGGAATAGTCGGCCCTTAAAGCATACACTATAAAACTGCCTGTGCATTGTCATTCAAACATAATATAGCTTACTTTTAGTGCCTATAGCCTTGGTCTTATTGCTGCCAAAGGAAGCTTATTGGATTTGTGGTAACATCACATAATGGAGTGCTCTGATTAAGGTCCTACCATGGTTGAAAATTTTTATTGCCATGAGTTGGCTGCCATGGAAATGGAGAAGTAAAACTTCCTATGAGGTTGGCCTCACATTACCTATGGAGCCATGTTAGCATGTGATTAAAAGGGTTCACAAAATCAATAAGGCTCCTTGGGCCGATGATTAACTGGTCCTATATGTAGCAAGTAGGACAGATGAATGATAAGCTAGAAACCACGCTGGAGAGGGAGGGATTGTGATCAGATACTAGAGGGAAATAGAGAGTGGAATTCACTCATAATTTAGGCGCTGACTATGTCTTAGATGTCAAGATTTGGGCAGTGTTCCATCAACTTTTGCTAGCCTGGGAAATTGTTGTAAAAGAAGATGGCTGATGAAGAGCTTCTATTGAAGCATTGAATGGTAAGAAAGACACAATAGTCCGCCATGCTGCAAGGGTATTGCGAGCACTGAGATTATTCATTACGAAGAGGAGGTTACCTTCATGCATGAGTCCTGTGAGGCTAATCCATTTTCCAATTGGCTGGAGGACAAGGCAACAACCTTTTCACAGCCAGACTAGTAGGATTGGCATAAGTCAGCTAGTTTGCATTTTTTCTTCCTTTTGTTTCCAAGAAAAAAGAAAGAAAAAGAAAAACAGTGGGCATTCAATATCCATTTTCTCAATCAATCTAGCATCTAAATATGTATATTTAGTGCTTAAAACCATGAAGACACAAGGAAAATATTAAGTCATGAAGAGAGAATGGCACAAGCAAGCCTGAAAATTTCATTCATCATACTGGTTGAGATAAATCCTTTCAGCCTAAATACATTCCTCTACACCATGTCAATGATAACTTGTTCCAAGGAAATTAAAAAAAAAAGCCCTAAGGTCATAGCAAGTTGTAAGGTTCCAATCACTCCCTCCCTGTACTTACTTTAAAACATGGCGTGTAAGATTTACCCAACTATCAACCACGATGACCACTTCCCTCTTCCTTAGTGGCCAAGTAAAAGCTTTATACCCCTGCCAAACAATAAATAAACTTAACCATTTCATCTTACCAGTTTCTTTCTCTATTAAGTTTTAAACACTAGGTAACCCAAAAACCACAGAAAGCAAATAAGTGGAATCTGGCATCACGAATGCATAGCCTTACAAGAAGACCAGCAATTAAGACCCATATAACTAAGAGGCCTAGATTTAACAAAGAATATAGAATAAGATCAAGAAGAAATCTAACTAGTAGAAGTAGGCTTGAATGTATAAGGTTGTGGAAGCAACAACGGACCTCGTCTCGTCCCTCCATCATCCAATAGTCTTTGCACTCTTTTGTTCTTACAGTACTGACGATCAAAATGCTTCACCTGTGTTCGCAACCAACCCAAAGAAAAATTAATTTAACTCCTAAACTTAAAGTATGAAAAAAAAAAAAAAAAAAAGAGAGAGAGAATCAATGATCAGGTTGTGTACCCAAGAAGAGCGGCAGTGCTTGATAAACTCAGCCCTCGAGTCTTTGCATTCCATCGGGTACAGGAGACCAACCGATCCAATTTCCGTCGGCTTCTTGCCAGATTCTTTCTCTAAGCAAGCGTAAAATGCATCCCTCGCCTTTTTCTCGAAGTCGGAAAATCAAAATTTCTCGTCAGATTGCAAACTACGAAACGCGCACAAACACTAAATGAACGAAGGAGAAAAGAGAGAAAGGAAACAAGGAAGGAAGACCTTGTAGCAAGCTTCTCTGGATTTGAGGAGGACGTCGGTATGGACTTGGCCTGGATTACTTGAAGAGTAAGTCTCAAGCGCCATGCTTCATCAAAGAAAGAGCTTCTCAGCTTTGCTCTTTCCGATCCTCGGCTCGTCCTGACTTTCCGGAGAGGATATGCTGCTGCGCGCCGAGTTAAGGCGTTGATGGGCCTAGTGGTATGTATAATATGGGCTTTGTCTTATTTCTACTTTCCTTATTTTCTATCCTAATATTTTGTATATGTATGAAAATATATAATATTTATACATTAAAAAAAAGTTAATGAATATATAACTTTCTAAAAAAATTAATAAAATAAAAATTAACGAAGTATTAACTCAGACAACCTTGTTAGTGAAAAACTTTCTGTATTCAATCAATTTATATAAATCAACTCGATCCTTAAAAAATTTCTCGACATAATTATCATCTGATACGTATACAAAAGTGACAAAATTACTTTGATTATAGAACTATGCATGTTTATTTAAGCAAATTAGATGATGGAACCGGGAAAAATGAACCTTGAGTTATGAAAATTTTTTTAACTTAGTCTAACTCGGTCATTGTACTTGATTAGTGCTTCAAAAAGTGAATCTCTCGTTGTAATTTGACTATCTAAGGAGTGAAGATTTTTTTATGTGATAACTATCGGAAACTTAATTTACATCTAATTTTTCTTTTATCATAATTAAAATAATTTAATAAAACAATTCAAATATGATCATATTATTTTTATTAATATATTAATAAATTAAATATTAAATTTATCGAGTAAAAATGTTTGAACATTTTTTTATAATTAATAATAAATTATTTATATCATTACTAAAGAATGATGTAAGTAATATAAAATTTTTGTTTTATTCAGCATATAAATTAAATCAAAATTTAGAAAGTTTTTGAAGTACATATCCACTCAAAATATATATATATATATATATGATTTATTTATAAAAAAATAAAAATAATAATTTCACCTTCAAATCCAAATGTACATTTTCAAAACAGGAATCCTCATTAAAACATGAAAACAATCAAATCAAACATTCAATCCACTTATTCCTTGGAGCACCAGAAGCCCCACCATCCACCCACAACCCTAATTATCTACAAAACAAAATCACTAGTACCAAACCCTAATTCTCCATAACTTAAAAAGAGTACAAAACCCTAATTATGAGATTGATTTGAGACACCAAACCATACCAAAAAGAGTACTGTAATAGTTTCTCCAATACCAAATTCAATAATAAACTCAAAGACATCTAAAATGGAAAGAAGGTAAGGATAAACCAGCATATCCATGTCTCACATGATCCAAACGCCAAACAGCTTGAACATTTTCCCATCACCATTCCTCACTGGCTGATTCACTTCATCTCCTGCAAATTCCTCTTCAACCTTGTCATAATTGAACTTACCATGCCTCAAATGAACTTGAAAATCCATGTCATAGCTAAGGTCATCGCCTACATCGATGACCCAGAAGTTGTTGGAAGCCTCCTCGTTCGTCTTCTTGCTCGGAGTACATTCATAGAAAGTGACAATTTCACCAGCCTTCAATTGCTTATCCTTCACAAACTGATTCCAGCCCCTTGTGAAAACATAACTCTCGCTGCTAGTCCAGTAGCAATACCGAAACTTCCATACCCTCATGTCCCTGTCATAAAAGATTAGTTGGATATCACTTAAATTGCCATTGTAGTAGGCATTCCCTGAGATGTTTGGGAAGTTCTTGACAGCAAATTTCTTAGGGATGACAAGCCTGTTTAGCTTACTAACATCACTTGGTGTCAGCTCCTTATGAAACAGTTTCTTGCACATTGTCCCTTCATCGCCTCCCAAGCTTCCCAGACTATGGCTCATACCTCCGTCCTCTTGTTGAGCACAAGTCCTCAGGAAACAATCAAAGTTGAACTTATAGGTACCGTGCCTTATCATGTTGATCACTTCTTCATTGGTATAAAAGCCTTGAAAGGTTAGTTCCTTAACGCTAAGGCTAGTCAATTCAAAGTTTAGTGCTGAATCTTTAGTCCGGAGCTTCAGGGCGGCGCTATCATAAGCCATAGCTGCTTCAGTTTCTGATTTGAATGTTCCAAGCCAAATCCTCTGGTAGTTGATATAGATTTGAGCACCCCAGTGTCCGTTGGGCTGGGGTACAAGACCTTTGAATTTTGACCAACCATGCTTTGTGCACTTGTTGCTAGGCATTGACGGATTGATGCTGTTCGAATCAGAATATTCGAATACCACATTTTCCTCGACCATATTTCTCTCATCAACTGAAATAACACTCTGCATTTCCTCTTCCATTGCAATCCTAAGGAGGGGGACCAAAAAGAACAGTTAATTGTTAATTATAGTACAAGAGATGACATTTGCTCATACCATCTAACTCATGAAGATTACTCATTCCCCACACTTAAACACAGGAAAACCACTGGTTTTGAAGGAACTCTCAATGATGAATTAATGATTTAGTAATGCATTCACTAACAATTTACCAATTGAACTGGATTCTAGAGCTGTCCACAGACAGAAACAAAATAGTTTTAGGCAAATGTTGAGCAATTAAACAATAATGAACTATTCTCATTATAAGAAATAACAAAAAATAGAAAACTAAGAAACATCCTCCTCGACAAATTAGAAGAGAATAAACGATACATAACAAACTTTTGAAAGTAAACAATACATAAACAAATTTAAAAAAATGATACTAGAAATCACAAATAAAAAACTAGATTAAAAAAACAAATTTATAGTTATATTAAAATAAAAATCATCTTCCAAAATAATGTAATAATAAAAATATTATATATATGTCTACACATATTACTTGTATATGTTATCAAACTATATGTCACTAAAATCAAATGCTTAAATTAAAAATTTAATTAAAAATTCTGAACAGCTCTTTACAATAAAAATTAAAACAGATATATCTCATTTATATTATTGTCGAACTAAAATCTACTTGTCAGAATTCTAATAATTGTCTAATTAATCTATTGTAATTAAAACTATCCAACTACTTCTACTGATCAAATCAAAATGTTCTACATAAGAATTTTATTGTTCATCGGATTAAAATTACAAAAATTCATAGTTTTAATTGGAAGCCCAGAACTCAAGGAAATCTTATAGAAACAAATCGACTCTCCCTCCCAAAGCCCCACACACATCGTGGTTACTGGTAGGCTTCTTGAAGGGAGGGACGCATTAAAAGATCCAACTCCAAGCCACAATCTCAATATAAAATCATGTAATGCCAAACAGATTCATCAATGACCAAACTTAATATTTCAAATCTAAGGATTTTACCATCAAAGAGAAATTCATACAATACCATGCTGTTATGACAGAACAAAAGATTCGGAACAATTGATTGGCGAAGTGAAGTACATATATATGCAGTTTGATATGATTACAGATTTGTAAATATTTTGTACATGGGTTGTCCGTTGCGCCACATTATTATACTTTCATACTTTTTATTTCAATATATATATATATATATGCAGCTTGGTTAAGGGATTTAAAGACACATCAGAAATTATTTAAGTCCAAAATGAAAGACAAGAATGACTAGAAACCAAGTATTACAACACAAAAATATTGGTCAAATTTTCAACAAGCTCATAGATTGCCTGCCTTATGATGAATCTGAACATTAAATAGGTTGACTTTCAAATGAATTCTACATTTTTTCTTTTTTTTTTTTTGACAAATTCATTTGTTCCAAACAGTGTAAAGAATACAATTCATCTAACATAACATATTCAAGCAAAACTAGAACATCATTATTACCATCAAAGACTCCTGAACAATCAATCACACTGCAAATTTTCAGTCAAGATCTTTTAATAAGGTTATTAGTTAAAGCATGCTATGTCTGTCTTCTAAACCTAAAAGCACTATCCCAACCAAAGATGTTACTAGAAACTTCTAAATGAAATTTGTCCATTTTCAATTCATTTCCATCTCTGAGCTTGAACCCACTTAACTTTTCTTCAAATACACCAACAATTATCCATTGTGCACCTAGTAAACAGCCTACAACCAATCCAACATTTAGTCATACCAATGGTTACCTTGATGTTAGTGACTAAAACATTATCTTAATGTTAATTCACTCATTCTAAATTTCATCTATTCCAACAGAAAATGACCTCTCAAGACGACAAGGTTATACTAGTGAAGAATGTGTAGGCTTGGACTAACATGTGGAATCGAATGTATGTTCATAAGGCAACACATACCAAGTCTTGATAATGCCACGTGTATTTAAGGTCATATAAGATTAGTGTCGAAATGTCATAAATCCGACTACTTGTTAATTACATTCACAATCTTCATAAGAGGAGAGAGAAGAAGAAACTTTACAGAAGGAAGTCTACAGGATACATTAAAAAAGTTAAAAAGATATTTGTAGATTAACAATAAACAATCTTTAAAACGAAAACCTTTCTCCAAGTTAGCCAGCCAAAATCAGATAAAATAAAACCAAGATTGAGAACACTAACAAACAAGTGATCACATAGCAAGTTTCATTATACTGCATTGCTTCCAAAAATAAGAATAGGTTATCTTCCCACTCGTTATAACACGAATAACATAGACCAAGAAGCTTTCTTATGGGAATGTTCAGTCTCTCAGAAGAAAATATCACATATTGATCAACTCTCTCTTTAGATACTTAGGTTCTTACTTCCAAGTCAAAGATAGTAGATTGACTCTCCTAAAGAGTGTTTACCTTCCTGTTTATTTTCTTTCCCTTTTCAGTATGCCTAGAAAGCTGGCAAAGCAGATCTGATTACATACAAAATTGGTTTCTGCAGGGTGATACAGATGATCAAAGGAAGTTTCACTCTGGTGCCCTGTAAGAATGTGAAATAGCTGAGGGAAGGGGAGTAGGTATGTGGAATTAGAATGGACCTTACGTTTCTTCTCTAACAGGAATTAAACTGCCCTTGGCTGGAAGTTCATTAGAGTCAAGCTTGATGTGCTAGGGATGGATTGTCTTATAGGCTGGTAGGGCCACATTAGGTTCTAATCCATGGAGATCCATTGGTAATAACTATGTGAAGTTTTACGGTCATATTCGTTTGAAGGTGTAGAGTGTAGCAGGCAGATTAGGCTTTAGGATAGTATTTGGTATTGTGATTAGAGGAATAAATATTCTCCTATATTTAATCTCCACTATAACTTGTGTTTATCATAACATTATATTTTTTGTAATCCACCCACTCTGATAGCATGTATGGATATGAATCAAAGGGTGATTTTATTTAGAACATGAAAATGCTACTCATACTCTTATAAAAAGTATAATGTAAGCGATAAACAAAAATTTATTATATAGATCAATCTTGGAAAATAATTATCCCTCTAGTGACAGGTCTTTGAGAGAGGTTTCCTTTTATCTACTCCATTGCTCAATTCAAGAAGACCACTGTTTGTTTTGAGGCATACAAGGTGGAATCCAGTGAAACATCCCTTTTCTCTAAAATCCAAATGACTGGGGGAACTAGGAGGTTGATGATTGAATTTCCTTGCTTGATAGGGCCCTTTTTTTTTTTTTTGAGAAACAAGGAAGCTTCATTGCAATTAAAGAAAAATATACAACTGCCACCAAAGAGTATTGCATAACTCAACAGACATAAAACCACATCTGATATCTACAACATGAGGAAGCCCAAAAAGCTAAATAAAATAAAACAGATGGCAATTGGTAATCATCATAATGCCAACTACCTTGGAAGCTCAATGGAATGTCCCTCATAACCCCAGCAAACCAATACCTGGACCTTGGACAGAAAAAGATCTGGCTTTTTCTCGTAGTTGTTATAGTTCCTGTCTAAGAGGATAAGATTGATGATAGGGTTTAATGATAGGTTGATGAAATGCTAGGTGGAAACTCTCTGAAAAAGGAAGTTTGCAAATTAAACCTTATTAGACCCATTTGATTAGCCAAACAAGACATTGGATACTTTCCCTTGGAAGCAGGTGTGGAAGAAGGCAACACCAGTAATCGCTTTCTTCACATGGAAGGCAACATGGGAAAGAATCCTGACTATTGACAACCTGAAGGAAGAGAAAAAAATTTTGTAAACTGGTGTTTACTTGTGTCATTGTGATAATGAATCCCAATCCATCTTTTTCCATGGTTCCTTCAGGCAAGCTCGAAGGCTTGGAATTTAGTTCTCCATCTCCTTAAATTCAACCAGGTGGTAAGTGATTAAGCCAAGAAAGAACTATGGACATTGAAAGGAATTCCGTGTGATAGATAGAAGGAACCTTGCATGCATCACTCAGATGCCATCTTTTGGATCGTCAAAGAGATGAACAATAGAGCTTTTGAAAGTTCCTCTTTTCCAATCCAAAGCATATTGACTTAGAACCCTCATTCAATGCTGGATGGGGTGTCGATCCTAACTTCTCTTTTTCAGAGTTGAGAGAGTTTGTGTATCTTGGTAAATGGATGGAACCCCGTTGTTGCCTTCTAATTCATTAATTATAATAAAATGGAGAAAACAAAGAGACACATTGTCTTACACTAATGCATAAAGACCCAAAAAATAGAACTCATGAATGGTAGTTTTCTTTTCCTTTTTTTCCTGAAAAGTAGAAATAATTGTATTCATGTTAGAAGAAAAAGCCAAACCACCACAAAGTGCACAATTGAATCAGACAAAAAAACACTGCCTGAATAAAGTTTTCAGACCACAGCAAACAACAAAAATACAAAGTTGGCCCCAAGACTATAAAGCACAAGAACGAGATTTTGAATGTCCCTAGTAAATAGTATTTTCATTTTTACTTCAGGTTTTTGGTTGGGTAGGAGGGAAAAAGTGGCATGGTGGAACCAAAGAAGGTTTTAAAGTTAATATAATCCTTGGCCAATGATATGTAAAAGTTTTTTTTATATGAAATCATCCTGAGGTTTGATTTGTTCAATAGTATGAATTTTCTTAATCTTTACAGAGAAACATATCATTTTTTAATCAAGGAAAAAAAGCATATGAAAACTTTCTTCCAGACAGAAGAACATTTAACATTGTTTTTTTATTTCCTTAAAAAATAGAAAAAAAAAATCTTCAATTGGTCCTTAAATGTTTATACTTATTAAGCGTCCATCTCCTATATGCTCTTGTTAGTGAGTCACAAATTGAACTCGACATAACCACCAAAAATGTATCCAATTCAACAGACAAACTAGTTTCTATGTTTCTCAACCAGAACTTTTTTAATGGTTTCCTAGTAGAAGATTTCCAAATCTAGTTTATTCAATTGTCAAAAATCTCACACTCATAATAACATATATCTTGTGCAACCTTAACCAATAATAAATGGTATTCATTTATAATTATACTTCCAAGATACAGTCAAGAATTACCTTCACTTTAGAATGTGCTTTTCACGTACTTTCCTCCTCTTAATCCTCCAAAACCTTTAGATAGCTGCAAAATCAACTTTCTGTGAGATCTCAATTGTGTTTTCTTAGGGTTTTTTGGTGAGACAAAATCAAAGAGGACAAAATAGTTCAATCGAAAGTGTAGATGTGTTCAATTGAATGAGATGATTAAGGAGACTTCAATTGATAAGAGATAGCCATGATGATCAAGAGGTTTCGGCGGCTCAAGTTAGGATTCCATTGTGGTTGCAATCTAACTCTAGGTGCTTATATAGAGTGGAGCGCATGAATTTCGGGCAATTGAATTATTATAAGGAGATTCCACAAGATTTTATCCTTAATTATTCTTTAAAAAGAATCCACAAGAGTCTAAGTTGGATTCAGCAGCTTATGACTTTAGATAAAGATATAATGAACCAAACTTTCCCTATGTATGTTTTTAATCCATCCTCCACATGCAAAAAATTACTGGTCAATAGAACTAAGAACTATAATTACCATAGTAACCAAGGCAGAATGCGTTACCAAAATAAATAATGAAAAGACAAAAGAAGCCTGGATGACCAATCAACAAAATATACTTACACACACACACTAACTTGAATCAATTCTACTCTTACCTTGAATTCTTTACATATGAATTTCTTATTCTTGCAGTCTTACTACTAGAGTCCTTTTCGATCAGATCTTTCTACAAGCATCTAAGCAGGAAAATGTTGGTACCAGGTTTCCTTTTAGACAAATATGGAAGGTTAAAGCCCCTCCAAGAGTTGTTTTCTCTGTGTAGGAGGCTGGCAGGAGCTTCATCCTGACTGTTGACAAACTGATGAGAAATGGAACAACTAGGGTGAGCGGTTGCTATCTGTGTAAAACACTGCAAAGATTTGTAATCATGGTCTTCTATGGTGTCTCGTAGTGTACAAGATATGGTCTATGGTTTACAAGTTATTAGGAATCAGTTGAGCAATAGTGGACTTAGAAAGAAATGAAATCTGAGCATAGAAGAATATCAATCGACGAAAAAAATGTGGACTTTATTCTGCTCACCATTTTTTAAGAGATTTGGAATGAGATGAATTTTTTTTGAAATAAAAGTGAGGAGATGTATTGATGTTAGAGTGCCAAAGGAGCACAACCCATTTACAATGTATTTATAAGTCGATTAAATTATCGACAACAAAACCAAGATCATCAAGATAATCGATGTTATGACCTAAAATAGTGGAACTAAAATAGTGAAACCAACAATCAATGAGTTTATTAAAACAAAGTTCTATTCCTTCAAAAGTGCAATTATTTCTCTCTTTCCAAAGGACCCATATTATTGTGAGTGAAATTAATCTTAACATTTTTCTCTTGCTGCTGAAGCCTTTCCATGCTAGGAGTTCAGCATGAATGTTGTTGTTCATGACCCAAGATAGCCCCGTAAGACTAATAATGGTGTTCCATAAGTGCTGTGAAACATAACAGCCTAAAAACAAGTGGTTACAAGTCTCAAAATTGTTTTTACATAGAAAACATCTATTGACGATTATGAAACCTCTTTCCATTAGGTTGTCAAGGGTAAGAATGCAGCCTTTTGTAGCTTCCCAAGCAAAAAATGAAATTTTTGGAGTTGCACCAGATTTCCATATTATGTTGGAAGGGAAGCTAATGTTGTTTTGATTAAGATTGCCCACCACGTGGTTGTAGAGAGATCTGACAGTAAAAGTACCATTTTTGAAGAGTAGTCATTTTAGATTGTCCTCCTTGTCATAGACTTGAATTGAAGACAGAGTCTGTAGTAAGGATAAATATTCCTCTAACTCCCAATTTTGTAAATTTTTTAATACTGACACCTACCAAAAGCCCTGGTTGTCAAGAACTACAGCGTTTTTAACCAAAATATTTTTATTTCTGGCAATAGCATAAATAAGAGGGAATCTTGTTTGAAAACTAGACTGTCATGCCATATGTCAAACCAAAATCTTATTTTGTTGCCATTCACAATAATCTAACTAAAGTGTTGTAAAATGATATTGTTTAATTTCCAGATGTTCTTCCAAAAATGAATAATAGAGCTCTTGAGGGGATAAATGATGTGGAAATTTTTGATAAGATTAGGAATAGATGATTCTAGACTCGTGGCTTTTTTATCTTGGGTCATCTTCTTTTCTTCTATGGAGAAGAGAACTTTGAGAACCTTATTAACATTTTGGTAGATATGTAAATATTTTTTTATACAAATTAGCATGCCCTAGGTGCTTATTAATATATGATCTTCTATACATTTTATTTTAAAAAAAAAAATCTTATTCTTGCATCGTTAGGTAAGCAAAATAAAAATCCTCGTACCTTGAATTGAGAATAGAATTAGAATATGTTCTAACTTCAGTTTTATCATTTTTTTAGTGTATTGCTATTCCTATTAATAGATTTAGCTTTTCGAACCAAATATAACATAAAAACATTACTAATAATGTCACCAAGGTGCACCAGAAGCTTGAAGAATAGACAGAAGAGAGAAACTTCAAGATTGAGACCGATAGACAGCGAGAGAGATAGCAAAAACACAAAAGAGACAAGGTAGGAGACCTTTGCCACCATAATGAGGTTAAAATTTATACATGTAGCAATGCCACACATCAAGAGTAAACTAAATTTGCTTAAGGAGGTTTCTCAAGCAGCACGAAAAAGAGATGCAAGACTATCTTTCCCTTTGTAATATCTTAATAAGAATGGTAGATTTATGGGGAACGACGTCGGCCAAGCCACCTCTTATGGAAATGTGAAAAGATTAAATGATAGCAAATCATCAAGTGCTGGAACATCACATGATTTGTCAAGAAATAGAGCTCCAATGGAGGAAGAAAATAAATAAAGAAAATGATAAATAAAGAACAATGTTTCTTAAGATTTCAATTCAAAGAAATAAAATATATTTTACATAACACAGATTGAATGATGGAAGAAACTTAAATTAGTAAACTAAGAGTTTCAGAATTAAAGGAATAAATTGATTCTTTTAAGAAAAAAAAGAAGGGAATAAACTAATAAAACAATCATGTAAATGGTAACTACCATACTTGTCTAATATATTTTCGTTAAGATAAAAATATATAACATAAAATAACTGCTGATACTAAATTGAATTAGTTCATATCCTTTTATCTAAAAAATAATTCGTTTGTGCTGAATAATTCAAGATCGCATGTCAAAATAATTTATATTTCAAGATTTCAACAAACAAATTCCAATTTTTGATGGAATTTACTGACAAATCGTTTTACTTTTTTGCAATCAAAATCTTTTAATAGAATTAGGGAAGTTTAAAATATCAACAAAATTGACATACTTAAAACGAATAGTGGAGTTGCCCAAGCTTATAAACAAAACCTATTAATTTTAACTTGGAAAATGAATTATGCATAATAAAGATTTAAAACATAATTTGGTTCACCATAATATGTCATCTCCTACCCTTTTAAGTTAAATTCTATGATTCATCTGTTACCCTTTTAAGTTAAATTCAATGATTCAAAAAAAAATGAATTCCTTATTCAATTCAATCAAATTTATTCATTTCAAACAGAATGTTGATAAATTATTCAAGGAAGCTTGTTTGGGAAATAAATCTCAAAAATTCTCTAGTAT